>NC_090050.1:23953187-23974386 GCF_038355195.1 Osmerus mordax
AGGGAGTCATCTGGTACTGTTCAGAACTGGGGGACTGCAGGTACCCCACCGTGGGACTGGGGACACAAACACACAAAGGCATTCATACACACACATTCACATACACACCCGACGAACGCAGTTAAGTTAATGTTGAGCGTGTGGGTGTGGTGTGAGTGTGGGTGTGTGAGGGTAACTGAAAGTGTGCGTGTGCGCACCTTGTGCTGCTCTGCTGGGAGGGGGGGATGACGCTGTAGTAGACAGGCATGGCCCCCCCAGGCATGGCCCCCCCGGGCATGGCCCCCCCAGAGAGGGGCCCCTGTACGGCCTGGCTGACTGGCACCATGACGGGGGGCTGGAACTGCTGCTGGACCACCTGCTGGGGCTCACTGGGCACCTGGGGGGGGACAGGTTAGCAGGTATACATACTGTCTGTGCGGGTATACATCTGTGTTTGTCTGTGTGTGCGTGTGTGTCTGTGCTCAGCAGGAAGCAGTACCTGATAGGAGGGCATGGGGGGGTACTGGACCATCATGCCCTGCATCTGTGCTCCCATGCCAGGCCTCTGGGAGCTGAGCAGGGGGGGTTCTGGGGCTGTTGCACCCCCAGGATGCCTTGTATCCTGGCTGCGGAGGGGGGAGCATGGCCTGGAGGCCTGGGGGGAGAGACACTTTCAGCTACAGTCACCATGATTTTTTTTAAAGATGTCTTTTAGGCCTTCACTAGACAGAGGGTTGAGAATGACAGTGTCGGGGGGGGGGTGAGGGGGGAGACATGCAGATCCCCCGGCCGGATTCGAACCCGGGGCTGCTGCTGCGTCAGGGCCTCAGCAGCAGAAGATCAAGGATCCGAAGTGCAGAGTTGTGACAGTGTTTTGGTGGTTGGAGGAATGGTCTGTCCATCCATCCGTTCCCCCCCCGCCCCCACCCCCCAGGTGTCTCCCCCCCCTCCCCCCCCCCCTTAGCTGGTGTACATGTTGTCTTCCATGTCAGATCACAGGGCAGTAAGTTCAGGTCAGTGTGGGAAAGTTGTGAACTTCGACACACATTCTACCGCACCACACGCAACACGTGCACACACACTTGTTGCCAGTTAAAACCGGCACGCTGAATCGAGTCGTCCAAAACAAACAACAGTTCCAGCAGCGCTCAGCAGAACAGAGACCAGGGTAGGCAGAGAACCTGACATCAACATTCTGTTATAATAACAGGAGTGTGATGGTTGACAGTATGTTATGTTATAATAACAGGAGAGCGTGTGATAGTTGACGTTATAGACAGGTACAAGAGGAGGTAGACAGAAGGTTCTAGATGTGCTTGTGTTCTCTCCCGACTCAGATCAAGGCCAGAGGTGAGCCCTGAGCATGCCAGCTACGGTGTACACAGGAGGTCTATTTTAGTCAGCTCATGTTTAGTCAGCTCATGTTTGAGGACACTGGGGATAAGGGCAGAAACCGGTTCATTCTGGAAGCTTCACCAAGTTTGGTGCTCTCTAGGTGTGTTTACTGTCCTCCGCTGGTGGACAGTGAGCTGTTCTCTAGGTGTGGAGAGGAGGTGGTGTTCTCTAGGTGTGGAGAGGAGGTGGTGTTCTCTAGGTGTGGAGAGGAGGTGGTGTTCTCTAGGTCTGGAGAGGAGGTGGTGTTCTCTAGGTGTGGAGAGGAGGTGGTGTTCTCTAGGTCTGGAGAGGAGGTGGTGTTCTCTAGGTGTGGAGAGGAGGTGGTGTTCTCTAGGTGTGGAGAGGAGGTGGTGTTCTCTAGGTGTGGAGAGGAGGTGGTGTTCTCTAGGTGTGGAGAGGAGGTGGTGTTCTCTAGGAGTGGAGAGGAGGTGGTGTTCTCTAGGTGTGGAGAGGAGGTGGTGTTCTCTAGGTGTGGAGAGGAGGTGGTGTTCTCTAGGTGTGTGGAGAGGAGGTGGTGTTCTCTAGGTGTAGAGAGGAGGTGGTGTTCTCTAGGTGTGGAGAGGAGGTGGTGTTCTCTAGGTGTGGAGAGGAGGTGGTGTTCTCTAGGTGTGGAGAGGAGGTGGTGTTCTCTAGGTGTGGAGAGGAGGTGGTGTTCTCTAGGTGTGGAGAGGAGGTGGTGTTCTCTAGGTGTGTGGAGAGGAGGTGGTGTTCTCTAGGTGTAGAGAGGAGGTGGTGTTCTCTAGGTGTGGAGAAGAGGTGGTGTTCTCTAGGTGTGGAGAGGAGGTGGTGTTCTCTAGGTGTGGAGAGGAGGTGGTGTTCTCTAGGTGTGGAGAGGAGGTGGTGTTCTCTAGGTGTGTGGAGAGGAGGTGGTGTTCTCTAGGTGTGGAGAGGAGGTGGTGTTCTCTAGGTGTGGAGAGGAGGTGGTGTTCTCTAGGTGTGGAGAGGAGGTGGTGTTCTCTAGGTGTGGAGAGGAGGTGGTGTTCTCTAGGTGTGGAGAGGCTCTGCTAAGTGAATACGTTGCATCATCATCACGTACCTGACTGCGGGCTGGCCTGGGCCATGGGCTGGGAGCGCTGGGCAGGGTAGGTCACTTGGTGCGTCATTGGCCGGTACTGTTGCCCCGACGACTGGTACTGTTGCCCCGTCGACTGGTACTGTTGCCCCGACGACTGGTACTGTTGCCCCGACGACTGGTACTGTTGCCCCGTGTTGGGGTATTGTTGCCCAGTGTTGGGGTACTGTTGGCCAGAGGACGGGTACTGTTGGCCTGTGTTGGGGAACTGCCCTGGAGGGTAATAGGATACCTGGATCTGGAGGAGGTGGAAGAGAGGAGGAGAAGAGTAGGAGGAGGAGGAGGGGAGGAGGGTTAGTGAAATGGATTGAATGAAGAGGAAGAACAAGCCATAGAGTGGAGAGGTCAGAATCCACCACCTCTAATCATCATCACCACCACCACCAGTGACCTGAAAGGTGACGAGGGGGGGGGGGTTGTGTGAGGGTCCATACCTGCTGAGGGGGCGGAGCCTGCATGTATCCCTGGGTGGGGGGCGGGGCTTGCATGACAGGCTGGGAGGGGGGAGGGGGGGGCGGTGGAGGGTGCCCCGAGGCAGGCTGGTAGCCAGACGGCGGGGCCAGGGGCTGGCCCCCCGGGGTCATGATGTACCCTGTCTGGGGAGGGGGGTGCTGGGGCAGCACGCTGGGGGCGGCCTGGTACATGGGGGCCGTCTCCGGGTTCTCACTGGAGCCCTGACGACTGAGGGTCATCTGGGTGAAGGGAGGGGCTAGGTCCTCACCCTGGGGGAGGGGAGGCAGAGACGGGAGGAGAGGGAGAGAGGAGGAGGGGCAGAGAGGAGAGGCATGGAAGGGGCGCAGTTAGAGTTACTCGCGAGTACATCTGGACGACCACAGAATGATTCATCTTTCATGTTAACACTAAACAGATCCCAGTCCAGTCTCCTCTACTGTCTGGTAATGCATGACAGAGACAGAGAGGGAGAGACAGAGAGGGAGAGAGAGAGAGACACAGAGAGAGACAGAGAGAGAGAGACACAGAGAGAGACAGAGAGAGAGAGACAGAGAGAGACAGAGAGAGACAGAGAGAGACAGAGAGAGAGAGACAGAGAGAGACAGAGAGAGACAGAGAGAGACAGAGAGAGAGAGTAGTACCATGGAGTACTGCTGGGAAGGGGAGACCGGCAGGAGGACCTGGGGGCAGGAGGGGCTGGAGTACGAGACAGGCTGGGTGGACTGCAGAGTCACCACCGGCTGGAGAGAGACAGAGGGAAGGAGAGAGAGGGGGAGGAAGAGGAGGAGGGAGAGAGAGAGGGGGAGGAAGAGAGAGGGGAGGAAGAGAGAGGGGGGGAGGAAGGGGAGGAGGGAGAGAGAAGGGAGGAGGAAGAGGAGGGAGAGAGAGAGAGGGGGAGGAAGAGAGAGAGGGGGAGGAAGAGGAGGGTGAGAGGGGGAGGAAGAGAGAGAGGGGGAGGAAGAGGAGGGTGAGAGAGGGGGAGGAAGAGAGAGAGGGGGAGGAAGAGAGAGAGAGGGGGAGGAAGAGGAGGAGGGAGAGAGAAGCAGAGAGGATTAGAACACAGAGGACAGGTGTGAGAGGTCAAAACAAACAGGGCTGAACAGTTTAGTTCCAGAGAATTCTGAACTAAACAACCACAGGGTTCAAACAAAAACGCAAAACGGAATAACCATCCAGCCAGCCAATCAGCCAACCAGCCAATCACACCTGAGCCAGCATGTGGTTTCCCATGGGGTGCTGCGGGGGTGTGGGCAGCAGAGCAGTCTGGGGCTGGTGGGTCTGGGGGGGCTGGGGGGCCTGGGGGGGGGCAGGGCAGCAGGCTGCGTCCCTGCTGGGGGGCTGGGGCCTGGGGACACTGGTCTGGGCTCGCCTGGGGCACACCTGGAGGACACAGCAACTCTGTTTAGACAAGGTGCTGTCTCACAAACACACACCGGGTTAAATATCACAATAAGCCATCTCATTTACATTTGTTTTATAACTATATAGAATAAGTTAGGTCATATTAAAACGTTTAAATACTCATGCAGTTCACATCTCTGGCCACTAGATGGCAAACTGCTGTATGGTATGGCAGCTCTGGTGGCTCTACAGGTAACAGGTGGTCACTTATGTATGATCAAGTTCACTTGATCATTCTGTCCACTTCTCTCTACCTCTCTCCCTCCTAACCCTCCACCCCTGCTCCCCTCCTTACCAGAGCGCCCCCCCCACCCCTGCTCCCCTCCTTACCAGAGCGCCCTCCCCCCCCCCCCCTGCTCCCCTCCTTACCAGAGCGCCCTCCCCCCCCCCCTGCCCCCCAGACTGTCTCCCCGGGTGAGGATGGAGATGCCTGAGAAGCTGGAGGCCTTGGTGACGGGGGGCCGCAGGGTGCGGCTGGAGCTGTCAGAGTCGGTGCTGCTCCAGGGGCGAGGGTCCAGGCTCTTCACGTCGCTGTCCACGCTGCTCTGCCGACTGCTCGACGCACGGCTGGAGCTTTCACGGTTACCCCTGGAGACGGGGGAGGAGGAGGGGGAGGGGGGGGAGGAGTTGAGGAGAGAGGGAGAGAGGTTAGAGGAGAGGATGTAGAGAGGGGGAGGGGTTAGAATAGAGGATGTAGAAGGGGGGAGGGGCAGTTTGGATGGACAAGGTGAAGAAGAGAGGATGGACACAGGAGGGGGGAGAACAGGGGGGGGAGTGATCAGCAGCAAGTGAAGGAGACCTCAGGAACTGACAGGCCTGGTGGAGGAGGAGGTGGAGGAGGAGAGCAGCAGGATAGGGGGAGGAAGACTGGACATAAAGATGCAGATGTGGGCTGGCGTCTACATCAAGCAACTCCACCACAGCTAACTCCACCACACACACGGACCCAGAGGAACACCCATGCAGGTAGAATGTGTTTAACACGGGACACAGGAGGGTTGAGGAAAGGTGAGGAGGAGGGGCAGGGAGGGGTGAGGAGGAGGGGCAGGGAGGTGGGGCAGGGAGGGGTGAGGAGGAGGGGCAGGGAGGAGGGTCAGGGAGGGGTGAGGAGGAGGGGCAGGGAGGGGGGGCAGGGAGGGGTGAGAGTGGATCTCAGCAGACAGTGAACCTACCACAAAGACACCATGGCCATCATCACATCCACAGGATGCCCAACACCATGCAGGACACCAACATGCAGATACAGCACACACACAAAACATAAATACCACCCATTTACTGCACAACAATCACACACTGCAACCTTGAGTGTACTGGTTACACTATGTAGACTACACCCAGGAAGTTACTATATGAACTCACTGAAGACCTTTCAGCTTTAGTACAGCACAGACCTTCACCTGACAGGTTAGGAGGACCCTAATCTATCAAACCCTGTCTATCATCTGACCCTATCTAACTTCTGAAGCTATCCAACTATAACCCTGTCTAATCCAAACCTCTCTTGTAAACAAGTTCACGTAAACACGTAGGTAAGAATGGACACGACATGGCAAAAAAACTCGAACATCATAGAAAACGAGACAGAGTTTAACACTGTTCACAAGCTTTATTTTTTTTAAATATAGCCCATAGAAATTAAATGATTAGGCCAATGTTATAATGAAATAATGAATGATTTAAATTGTATTTAAAATAATGTACTAATTCAAAGAACAACCAAAAAAGTATTATATAGGCCTAAAGGCGCACACATTCGTTTTGACTGTCTGATCAGCATCACATTCTGTTCCTGTCAATCATACACGAGGTGTCAACCAATTATACTGCATGAGGGAATGGGTGAGCCAACTCACACACTCTCACACACACTCTCACACACACTCTCACGCACTCTCACACACTCTCACACACACTCTCACACACACTCTCACACACACACACACACACTCTCACACACACACACACACACACACACTCAGACGAGTAATCGAAACTTGGAGGAGAGCCGTAACAAATCAGTGCATTTTTAAAGACATTGTGGTTAAAGGTAGAGTATGATTTAATTTAATAATTTAATTTGATTTGTTTTCAGAACTATCATAGTCAAAGTCATAGTTATAATATGTATTTTTTTAAAGAGCCATTTGGGAGCCCAAAGAGTCGGCTTTGTTCAGTGAGCTGAGTCAAACGAGCCGGCTCACGAAAAAGAGCCGGAATGCCCATCACTATTGTGAATTTTTATTTATTTTCCCAGATGGAGAGAAGAGGAGGAACTAAACCTTGGTAGCTGGAGAGTTAGGGGGGGGGGGGGTGGTGGTACTTCATGAATATTTCAGAGAAGCTGTAATTAATGGGGAGCTATTTTAAGACCTCCATGCACAACGCGTTCTCTCTTTTCTCTTTCTCTCATTCTCCTTCTCTTCATCTCTAATTTCTCACTTCCTCCCACAACCTCCCCCCCCCCTACCACTCTATGTCTCTCCTCTCTCGTGTCTCCCCCCCCCCTCTACCACTCTCTGTCTCTCCTCTCTCGTGTCTCCCTCCCCCCTCTCTCCCACCCCTCTCTTTCGTTTTCTCCTCCTCCCTTTTTCTGGCTCTGCAGACAAAGACCAGAGGACAGGATGGATCCAGCCTCACATCCTCTTCACCACTTCATCCTCCCCTGCTCCTCTCCATCCTCTCCATCCTCTCCATCCCCTCCTTCCCTCCATCCCCTCCTCTCTATCCTCTCATCCCCTCCTTCCCTCCATCCCCTCCTCTCTATCCTCTCATCCCCTCCTTCCCTCCATCCCCTCCTCTCCATCCCCTCATCCCCTCCTTCCCTCCATCCCCTCCTCTCCATCCCCTCATCCCCTCCTCTCAATCCCCTCATCCCCTCCTCTCCATCCCCTCCTCTCCATCCCCTCATCCCCTCCTTCCCTCCATCCCCTCCTCTCCATCCCCTCATCCCCTCCTTCCCTCCATCCCCTCCTCTCCTCCTTCCCTCCATCCCCTCCTCTCATCCCCTCATCCCCTCCTCTCCATCCCCTCATCCCCTCCATCCCTCCATCCCCTCCTCTCATCCCCTCATCCCCTCCTCCTCACAGTATGGTTTCATCTCTGTGCTTCACTTAGAGGATCACTGGAAGATGTTGCTCTACAGTTGTCTATAGTTACACTGTGCCTAGTAAACACAGACTGTTCCTGGTAACATATTCATTTAGCAAAGGCTTTTATCCAAAGTGACATAGGAGGGATTTGAACCAGCGAGCCCCAGCTATCTCCAGTGTCTTGAGCCTGACCTCAGAAATACTGTTGAACTATGCACTTCTGATCCTTGATTTGCTGCAGTACTGTCTATGTGGACTATTTGTAGTACCAGGCTAGACCAGACCAGGCAAGACCATACTAGCCCAGACCGGGCTAGACCATGTTAGACCAGGCCAGACTCCCTCCCTCCCTCCCTCCCGGTAAGATGTGCTCTAGAGCAGTCAAACAGTCAGTAAGATACACATCCCTGTCAGCCACTCAGTCAAACAATGACTCAGTCAGCCAAACAGTCGGTTAATGAGTTTGAACATTGCATCCTCAGATCAGTCAGTCAGTGTAACAGCCAGTACAAGTACAGTAGCTACAGTCAGTTCCCAGAAACCAGAAGCCAAAAGTGAGTCATCCAGATGAGTCATTCAGTCATACAATTCAACCAGCCTGTAGGCCAGGAGTGAGTCATCAATGACAGCCAGCCCGCCTGCCCGCCCAGTCATTCAGTCCTGAGGAACCACAAGCCAGCCATGCATATTCTCAGGTGTTCAGCCAACAGCCCACACCAAGCCACACCACTAGCAAACACCACCACCACTGGAGACACACGACAGCCAGGCCAGTACCTAAACATCTGCCTCCTCTTTTGAGAGCTAGAGGTGTAGCCTTCAGTGGACAGTCTGCTGTTTGACATTGGGAGAAAAGTGCTGGGGTTACTGGATCGGACTGGAGAAGGAGAGGGTGGGGGGACTGAGGGGGCGAGAGAGGGAGGATTGAGAGGGAGGGTGGGTGGGACTGAGGAGGAGAGGGTGGGGTGATTGAAGGAGTGAAGGTGGACTGAGAGGGAGTGTGGGGGAGATTGAGGAGGAGGGGTGGGGAGATTGAGGAGGAGGGGTGGTGTCGAGTCCCCGGCAGAGAAACGCAGACAAAGCTAACCCTGACAGATGGAAAAGGCCGCGTTCTCTTTCCATCCCTCTCAGCACTTCAGCCTAATGATCTGGGTCCTCCACATTAGACTGGCTGGGACACAGGGAAGCCTCTCTATCTGCAGCCTCCACCCCACCCGACCCCCCAGCCTCCACCCTGCCCAGACCCTAACCCCCACACCCAGAAACTAACTCCCCCACCCCACCCCATCCAGCCTCCACCCTGCCCAGACCCTAACCCCCACACCCAGAAACTAACTCCCCCACCCCACCCCATCCAGCCTCCACCCTGCCCAGACCCTAACCCCCCCCCCCCCCCAGACTACCCCTTGCTCCCCAGCAGACGCCCCCTCTCTAAGCTGAACTACTGAACACCACACACACTTATGACGCAAGTTCACTATTACAACCCCATCAAAACTTCCTCTACAGGAATTAAGAATTTATTTTATTTCAGATAGAACAGGGAAGAAATGGTAAATAGTATGTTGAGGGGGGGGGGGGGGGGGGGGTACAATAGTAGGTTACACAAAATCTACCTAGTCATCTATGCTCTGATTGGCTGGTAGGTCAGGATTAGGGACCTCCTTCTCTTAGGTACTGTAACCTGATAGGCTAGTAGAGACCTCCTGCACTGTTGAATATTCTACCTTTGTCGCTTTGGATAAAGATGCTAAATGAATACATTTATTATTATTATTCCTCCGGGGAACACACAAGGGCTAACCCAGGGACAGGTGTCCAGGCATGTGCTTACCTGTTGTCGTTGATGTATCCATTCTGAGAGGACTGCAAAGGAAAAGACACCTGTACATTACCAATAGCTCCACCCATCCCAGCAGAGCTGGCTAAACCAAACTCACCCCAAGTCCTACAGCTTAAGTTACAAATACACCGAAGAGGCCAGTGTCTACAGAGCTGGTGGGTAGAGGTATTATGTGGACTACCTACAGTTGACTTATTAAGTACTATAAGGGGAGTACTGGAAGGTTATGACTTATAACCTATTAGTAGGTTTGGTCTTTCTGTGCCCATGTCTCTCTCTCTTTCATTTAATCTCTCCTCTTTTTAATTCATTCATTCATTCACTCTCTCCATATATCTTCATCATCCTAATCAAGCCGGCCCGCTCCCTATCATACAGCAGAGTTAGTGTGGAGGGTGGGAGGAAGGGTTAGAGTTTTAGACCGCGCCCCGCCCCCCTCTGCAGTGTTGCTGTGGCGACCTACCTCCCTGGCGAAGATGCGGTCCCGTACCCTCTGGTACTCTTCTTCGCGCTCCTCGATGGACTTGCTGCGCCTCCCGTCCTGCAAAGGCACGCGGATCTGCCATTGGACGAGGAGAGGAGCGACTCACAACCTCATTGGACAGAAGCGGGTATTGACTAACTCAATTTACCAGTTGACTGAGACTAGGAGTCAGCTGGCTGAGCGGTTAGGGAATCGGGCTAGTAATCCGAAGGTCGCTGGTTTTCCTAGCTGACTGACTGGCTGAGTGACTGACTGCTTGATGGCAGCGTTTTCCTCTGGGTACCTGAGAGGGTCTGGGTACCTGAGAGGGTCTGGGTACCTGGGAGGGTCTGGGTACCTGGGAGGGTCTGGGTACCTGGGAGGGTCTGGGTACCTGGGAGGGTCTGGGTACCTGAGAGGGTTTGGGTACCTGAGAGGGGCTGAGAGGGTTTGGGTACCTGAGAGGGGCTGAGAGGGTTTGGGTACCTGAGAGGGGCTGAGAGGGTCTGGGTACCTGGGAGGGTCTGGGTACCTGGGAGGGTCTGGGTACCTGGGAGGGTCTGAGAGGGTCTGGGTACCTGGGAGGGTCTGGGTACCTGAGAGGGTCTGGGTACCTGAGAGGGTCTGGGTACCTGGGAGTGTCTGAGAGGGTCTGGGTACCTGGGAGGGTCTGGGTACCTGGGAGTGTCTGAGAGGGTCTGGGTACCTGGAAGGGTCTGGGTACCTGGGAGGGTCTGGGTACCTGGGAGTGTCTGAGAGGGTCTGGGTACCTGGGAGGGTCTGGGTACCTGGGAGGGTCTGGGTACCTGAGAGGGTTTGGGTACCTGAGAGGGGCTGAGAGGGTCTGGGTACCTGGGAGGGTCTGGGTACCTGGGAGGGTCTGAGAGGGTCTGGGTACCTGGGAGGGTCTGAGAGGGTCTGGGTACCTGGGAGGGTCTGGGTACCTGAGAGGGTCTGGGTACCTGGGAGTGTCTGAGAGGGTCTGGGTACCTGGGAGGGTCTGGGTACCTGGGAGTGTCTGAGAGGGTCTGGGTACCTGGAAGGGTCTGGGTACCTGGGAGGGTCTGGGTACCTGGGAGTGTCTGAGAGGGTCTGGGTACCTGGGAGGGTCTGGGTACCTGGGAGGGTCTGGGTACCTGAGAGGGTTTGGGTACCTGAGAGGGGCTGAGAGGGTCTGGGTACCTGGGAGGGTCTGGGTACCTGAGAGGGTCTGGGTACCTGAGAGGGTCTGGGTACCTGAGAGGGTCTGGGTACCTGAGAGGGTCTGGGTACCTGGGAGGGTCTGGGTACCTGAGAGGGGCTGAGAGGGTCTGGGTACCTGAGAGGGTCTGGGTACCTGGGAGGGTCTGGGTACCTGGGAGTGTCTGAGAGGGTCTGGGTACCTGGGAGGGTCTGGGTACCTGAGAGGGTCTGGGTACCTGAGAGGGGCTGAGAAGGTCTGGGTACCTGGGAGGGTCTGAGAGGGTCTGGGTACCTGGAAAGGGTCTGGGTACCTGAGAGGGTCTGGGTACCTGGGAGGGTCTGGGTACCTGAGAGGGTCTGGGTACCTGAGAGGGTCTGGGTACCTGGGAGGGTCTGGGTACCTGATTATCGTCCTTGTCCATGCTGGCGTCATCCCTCTTCAGGATGAACTTTTTCTGGAAATCCATGTTCCTCTCATCCTTGATGTGCTCTGAAAACCTCTGCTCCGGGCTACAGGGAGGAAGAGGAGGTGGAGCAGGAGGAGAAGATTAGAGGGGGGGAGGAACAGGAGGAGGAGTGAGTAGGAGAACAAGGAGGAGGAAGAGGTGGAGGAGGAAGAGAAAGAGGACTAGGAAGTAGTGGAGGAAAACAGCAGAAGATTGATATTGGGACTCAGGTGGCTGAGCGGTTAGGGAATCGGGCTAGTAATCGGAAGGTTGCTGGTTCGATTCCGGCCGTGAAAATGACGTTGTGTCTTCACCCTATTTGCCTCGGGGGAATGTCCCTGTACTTACTGTAAGTCGCTCTGGATAAGAGCGTCTGCTAAATGACTAAATTAATATTAGTTAACAGCAGATTCAGTAGCTACTAAACACGGGAAAATAGTCTAGAAAATTGCATGCAGATCATATATCTATTCCTCCCTCCCACCCGCCACTCACATGCGTGTGTTTCCCGTCTTGTTGATGATGACGGCCTTGCCGGTCTGGTCTACGTTGTGATCCATGCCAAAGTAGGCGGCCACGCGGTGCAGCAGCATGCGGTGGTACGACGTCATCTGGGGGAACTTCTTGTACTGGTTACTGTGAGAGAGAGTATATACAGGTTACTGTGAGAGAGAGTACATACAGGTTACTGTGAGAGAGAGTATATACAGGTTACTGTGAGAGAGAGTACATACAGGTTACTGTGAGAGAGAGTATATACAGGTTACTGTGAGAGAGAGTATATACAGGTTACTGTGAGAGAGAGTATATACAGGTTACTGTGAGAGAGAGTATATACAGGTTACTGTGAGAGAGAGTATATACAGGTTACTGTGAGAGAGAGTATATACAGGTTACTGTGAGAGAGAGTATATACAGGTTACTGGGAGAGTATATATAGAGAGGGAGAGGGTGTATATATATATATATATATATATATATATATTATGCAGTATTTTATAATATTTTCTACAGTTAAAGTGCCACTTCTTATCACATCTAGTGAAATACTGTAATCTGTCTGACTTTTTGAAGTAACAAACACAAAGAAGGTATGTGTTGAACTATGGTTTGTAAAAAGCCTAAAAAAAGAAAGGAAAGTCAAATGACCCCAACTTTAGCCATGTTGGTGTTCTGTACACCAAGCGATGCACAAACTAGGTCCTGTGAGTTTGAAGCACAGTACTCCAACAGAGCAACAGTGCTGCAACATGTGTATCAGCTGTGTACTAGAGTGAACTTTGTCTTCCTGTTCATGGCTCCCATCTCAACACTACAGGCAGGGGCCCACAGAGCCAGCCACTGTCCGAAAAGGCTCCCACATCAACCACTATCACCATATTTATCAAATTACAAAAACTAACTAAAAATACCCCAGGCAGAAGCCAACACGGGAGGCTAATATTAAACGTGAGTGAATGTTAAGAATGTGGCTCACTTGTCGTCATTAATGAACTCCAGGATATCTTGTTCTAGTTTGAGCAGCATCATTCGATCCCTGTAGGAAAGAGAGAGAGAGATGAGAGGGCAGAGGGAGAGAGGAGCGATGAGAGAGGTAGAGAGAGAGGGGTGAGGGAGACGGAGAGCGAGAGGAAACGGACATGAGTAGAGGGAGAGAGAGAGGGAGTAGAGGGAGAGGGAGTGTTTGCGTAGTAGTAAGGGGGGGGGAGGGTTGTAGAATGTAGAATGCAAGCCAGAGAAGATCAAAGCCAAGAGGCACCGCAATGAATACTCAGCCTTCCAAAAGGAGCAAGCAAGGAGTCCCCCCCGTCGCCCCACCCTCACACCCTCCCCTTACAAAACTACCTCCCACCTTCTCTTGTAAACATGTCCCATATCAGACCCCCTCCTCATACAAGAGCCTCCAGCCTTTTCTCCTAGTCATCTCCCCTACCAGACCCCCCCTATACAAGAGTCGGGCTGCCAACAATCTCTGGTACTGACATACTCTCATACCTGGGGTTGTTTTTCAGTGTGTTGACCAGAAACTCGTGCACGTCGATGCCGGTTGAGTCTGTGTACTCCTGACTGGAGTCTGAGGAGACGGAGGGAGGGAGGGAGGGAACAGATCATGTAAGAGAATGTAAGAGAGGGCAAAAGAGAGTAAAAAGAGAGGAAGAGAGAAACAGAGAGGGGGGAGAGAGAGCCAGAGAGGGGAGACAGCCAGAAAGAGAGAGAGAAAGAGGGAGGAAAACAAAGAGATAGGAGGATTGAAAGGGAGAGGAGGGAAGAGAGGAAAGTGGACAGAGAATGACGTCATTTAAGATGCTTAATATATCCTGTGAAGATGACACCAGCCAGCAGCTACACGGGAGGTCAAACAATCTCAGTCTCATGGTCTAGTCTGAGACAGGGCTAGACAGCAGACATAACACACTCCACAGTTCCTCAATACACACTTTCACAGGTTCTTTCTTCAAGATGGCCTTCTATCTTGTGATCTTTCCAAAATGGCATCCTTTCTAAGCTTCTCTCTACAAGAGAGACCCAAACCTCAACCCAGACCCCACCCAGACCTCCACCCAGACGTCCACCCCGGCCTCACCGCGGGACAGCATCTTGCGAGGAGCCCTGTCCTTGTTCTTCTCCTCGTTCTCATACTCGTCCTTGGAGGACTTCTCTTCCTCCTTGTCAGACGGACAGCTGATATGCAGTTGGATGATGTCCTGCAACAACAGGCAGACTTTCAATATCGTACCAACCCCTACATTTTACCTTCTTCGTCCAGCCAGCCAGCCAGCCAGCCGGCCAGCAACAAAGCAACAGATTATCTGGATTCAAATAAACAACTTAACCAGTAAAAGGGTACCTGGGTGTCGGAAGGTCCGTCTATGGAGAAAGGTCCTGAGGATTCTTCACACACCGCAAGGCTCCTCACCAGCTTCAGCTTGGCGTTGGACTGAAACACAGATACAGTTGCTGTTACACTGTGACACAGCACAGTGGAGATCCAGTCCCTGTTACACTGTGACACAGCACAGTGGAGATCCAGTCCCTGTTACACTGTGACACAGCACAGTGGAGATCCAGTCCCTGTTACACTGTGACACAGCATAGTGGAGATCCAGTCCCTGTTACACTGTGACACAGCACAGTGGAGATGCAATCCCTGTTACACTGTGACACAGCATAGTGGAGATCCAGTCCCTGTTACACTCTGTGACACAGCACAGTGGACATACAGTCCCTGTTACACTGTGACACAGCATAGTGGAGATCCAGTCCCTGTTACACTCTGTGACACAGCACAGTGGACATACAGTCCCTGTTACACTGTGACACAGCACAGTGGAGATGCAATCCCTGTTACACTGTGACACAGCACAGTGGAGATGCAATCCCTGTTACACTGTGACACAGCACAGTGGAGATCCAGTCCCTGTTACACTGTGACACAGCACAGTGGAGATCCAGTCCCTGTTACACTGTGACACAGCACAGTGGAGATCCAGTCCCTGTTACACTGTGACACAGCACAGTGGAGATCCAGTCCCTGTTACACTGTGACACAGCACAGTGGAGATGCAATCCCTGTTACACTGTGACACAGCACAGTGGACTAGAGATACAGTTCCTACACAGCAAGGTGGACATACTGTTACTGTAACAAACATCATAGTAGAGATATTGTTACACTAGATCGTAAGGGCTTTACACACCAAAAGCAGTATCCGCTGTCCGAAACGCCTCTTTTGTATTAGTCATCGGTGGCAAGTAGTGCAGCATGCAAAGACGCAGGATTGTTGAGCGTTTTCCTGTGGATTGGCGGGTTTTGCGTCACTGTGATATTGTTAATGTTTTGGTCAACATCGGTGTGGATAAAGTCCTGACAGGCCTGGTATAAAAAGCGGAGATCAAATATTTTGCTACTGCAAGCTAGCTGGTTAATTAGCTAGCTAGTGTGATGTCAGTCATCGTGTGATAACGAAAATATGACTAGGCCTAGACTACTTGTTCTGAGCAGGTGTTGTCAGTGAACAGGCTGTAAAACTGTTGGTTTAGTTACAGACACATGAAAACCTGATGCTAATTATCTGGGAAACATTTCCTAACAGCAGTCAAGTGATGCTCGAGCTCCAGTGGTTTGCTCTGTGGGTGAACGAAACTTTCGGAAGACGTTGTAGCAGAATCACGTGAACAATTCCAGGACATTCTTTTTTTTCATTGGTTGTTTCGTTAAATCTTACCAAGATACAATAGTACTATTTTCTGATTGGCTATTGTGTAGCCCCTTTCTTTTTTTTGATTGGCTTATAAGTGGCAGGCTCGACTAAGAACTCCAGGGGAGACGCGCCGATTCCTGCCGGTTCCATAGTGAGAGCGGCGCGGCCAGAGAAATTTAGGTTGGTGCTGCAGCATATTAAATATATTATAAATAGTTGTATAAGGAGTGCGTGACAATAGACCGAAATGAGTGACTGTCACGCTCAATGCGTGACACTTGAGAGTCATATACATTTACATTTTACATTACATTTAGTCATTTAGCAGACGCTCTTATCCAGAGCGATATACAGTAAGTACAGGGACATTCTCCCCAGAGGCAAGTAGGGCGAAGTGCCTTGCCCAAGGACACAACGTCATTTGGCACGGCCGGGAATCGAACTGGCAAACTTCAGATTACTAGCCCGCTTCCCTAACCGCTCAGCCACCTGACTCCATATAACTGGGAGCTTTGCATATGATGTTGGAACATATTTAAGAACATATGGGAGTAGTCTTGCCAAACCAAGGAGAGCTGAAGAAGAAAGTGTAATTACACAGATCACCTCTCTTGTTCAAAAACCTGTTGAAAGTCTCTTAGAGGACAAACCTGATCTGTGAGCTACAAAATAAGTTGGATGTTATGTATAAACAGAAAACAGAGAAAGCCTTTCTCAGATCTAGGAAGAAGTGGATTGAGGAGGGTGAACAAAATTCATCTTATTTTTTCAGGTTAGAAAAATACCACAAATAATACGATTCAACAATTGAATAGTAATGGATCGTCACAGATGATTCCAAATTAATCTCTAACTTTAGTTACAACTTCTACGGGAGTTTATATAACTAAGTATTGTGAGGTTTCCTCAACACTTTTTTTTGACTCTGGGGAATGTGAAATCACTTGGGGAGGCTGAGAAGGAACAGTGTGATGGCCCTATTATGGTTGAAGAAATAATTTATTCTATTGAACATCCTAAAAATAATAAGTCTCCTGGGACTGATGGTATATCTGCTGAGTTTTACAAAATCTTTTCTCAACAATTGGCCAATTTTCTGTTGGAGATCTTTTCTGAAAGCATTGCGAATAATGCTCTCCCCCCCCCAGTTTGACTCAAGGTCTGATTACATTAATCCATAAACCCAAGAAAGACTTGCTTTTGCTCGATAATTGGCGTCCAATCTGTCTGCTTAATAATGATTTTAAAATATTAGCTTCTATATTTGCAAAAGGAATGAAGGCAGTGTTTGACTCAATTATAGAGGAGATCCAATCTGGCTTCATAAGGAATATACATATATATAATAATATCCATTTACATTTAGTCATTTAGCAGACACTCTTATCCAGAGCGACTTACAGTAAGCACAGGGACATTCCCCCGAGGCAAGTAGGGTGAAGTGCCTTGCCCAAGGACACAACGTCATTTGGCACGGCCGGGAATCAAACCAGCGACCTTCTGATTACTAGCCCGATTCTTTAACCGCTCAGCCACCTGACTCCCTAATCCGATTGGTGTTAGACCTTATTGACTATTCAGATTTAATCTTGGAGGATAGTTTTCATTATCTTGTGGCCTTGAGGGTTGGTTGAGGGGCAGTTCTATGGGCGTATGTGAAGCCCTCTGTGACATGCTTGCGTGTAAAAAGTGCTATACAAATACATTTTTATTTGATTTGTCTTCTTAGACTTCTATAAAGTCTTTGATACTGTGGTATGGTATGGTTCTTCCTCACAATCCACAAACTCTGCATCATTGTGACAATGTGTTTAGGTGCTCACAGCTACAGAGCAGCAGTAAAGATCTATACTGCAGAAACGAGGTCAGGACAACACAGAAGTATTTTCCCCCCGCATAGCCCAGATACATAGAGCAGGTAGGGCAGGGTGTGTGTGTGTTTGTGTGTGTGTGTGTTTGAGTGTCAGAACCAAGCAGTGGATAACGTACGAGTGTAAGTGTGACAGCATGGCCCAGTTGTCCTATAATAGCCCATAAGATTCTCAGTTCTACTGACCTGCTACTGGACTGAGCGCTCCACTGCCCCCCCTCCCCCTTCCACCTTGAAGAGGTTAAAGATGAAAGGGTTGCCCTCCCCTATGGGGCTATTTAAGGACAGTTGGGCCACAGGGGAGGGCAAGCCTTGTTGACCTCTGACCTCTAATACCCCGCTGAGCTCTGCTTCCCAGTTCGGGACCAAAAGACTTGAAGCTTACACAACACAGTTAGCTGCAAGGTAACGACTGAATAGACAGCTGGGCTAGTAGCAGGTAGCTGGTAGCTATTTACAGTAGATGCTTTGCTGAAGGCTAAGTAGCAGCTAGCGGGAGGCTAAGTAGAGGCTAGCAGCTAGCTAAGATGCTGCTAGCTGGAGACAAAGTTGCAGATAACGCTTTCTAACTTCTTACCTTGGCTCGTTTTCTAGTGTGGCCATGGTTTGAAGTCCGCCTCTGTTGAGGAAAAAATTTCAGTCAGTGGTACAGTTACAGTAAAGTGACATTTAAATTGAGTCATTTAGCAGACGCTCTTATCAAGAGCGACTTACAGTAAGTACAGGGACATTCTCCCCAAGGCAAGTAGGGTGAAGTGGCTTGCCCAAGGACACAAAATCATTTTGCACGGCCGGGAATCGAACCCACAACCTTCTGATTAATAGCCCGACTCCCTAACCGCTCAGCCATTTAACTCCCTATTTGTCATGGTTCGTCATAATATAAACAAAATTCCCTTACAGAAGTATCAAAAAACAGAGTTGCAGAATTATTTTTTGCGTAGTTGCTTATACATTATTTGCCCTTAGCCAGACATCATTTCTTAAGAAAATCTATCAAATAAATGTATGTGTCAAATATCTTAATGAATTATTGAGTGGTTTGCTAGCTAGCTGGCTGACTGTCTGGCTGGCTGTTTGGCTGCCGGTCTCTCTGGCTTACTGACTTGCTCTCTGGCTAGCTGGTTTGTCTGGCTAGCTGTCTGAGCCAGTGAAGGAGGTAGCTGCAGTCCCTACCTGGGAGTCTTGTGCAGAGCAGGTCTTCAGCCTCCATTTCCCTCCCCCATGATGCTCTCCTTGCCCTGGGGCTGGATCTGAGGCTGGGGCTGGGGGGAGGGCTGGGGCTGAGGCTGGATCTGAGGCTGGGGAGAGGGCTGGTCTGTGCTGGCTGCTGGGTCCATCCAGCTGTCCACTCTCCCCCTCAGCCTGGGTGTGTTCTGCCAAGCTCATGGACATCATTTCAGGGGGGAGGGGAGGGGGGAGGGAGGGCACCCAGGCGTAGCTGTGCAGGAGGGAGGAGCTACAGTCAGTATTCATCAGCGAAGGGGAGGAGCTACAGTCAGTATTCATCAGCGAAGTCATAAATGCAGAACAGATTCATACTACGCATCATTGCTGGATTACTGGTGCAACTGTAGGAATACAATGTCAAGTTAACCCTCAGCTAACATTCAACCTCAGGTAATATAGAACCTCAGGTAATATAGAACCTCAGGTAATATAGAACCTCAGGTAATATAGAACCTCAGCTAACATTCAACCTCAGGTAATATAGAAACCTCAGGTCATATAGAACCTCAGGTATTATAGAACCTCAGGTATTATAGAACCTCAGGTAACATTCAACCTCAGGTAATATAGAACCTCAGGTCATATAGAACCTCAGGTATTATAGAACCTCAGGTAATATAGAACCTCAGGTAATATAGAACCTCAGGTAATATAGAACCTCAGCTAACAATCAACCTCAGGTAACATAGAACCTCAGGTATTATAGAATCTCAGGTCTCAGGTAAAACAGACAGCAAATGGGTGAGTGAAGGAGGATGAGAAGGGGGAGGAGGAAGAGGAGGAGAGGTCTGAAGGCCTACCTTATTCAGACAACAGCAGTGGGCTGTGTCCCCTGTTGTGCTGGGCTGGGCTGTGCTGGTCCTACACTGCGGGTCTGGGCCGGGCAGGGGGGGGGAGGGCATTCCATAGCACAGCCTGGGGGGTGAGGGGCGGAGCGGCGGGGGAGCAGCAGGCCGGGGGGAGGGAGGAAGGAAGGGAGGGGGGTTGTCTCAGTGTTGCAACATGATTGACCCTCCAACCAGGACCCCTGGAAAACAGGAAGAGAGAAACAGGAAGAGACCATGACATCACAGCAGTGTGACTCATCACTGCAGGAGGAGACTGTTTGTTTTTAAGTTTCCTGAAGAAGGAAAAACATGAATCCAGCAAACAATGATCCTTATCATGTGCACGAGTGTGTGTGCGTAGGTGTGCGTATGCAGCAGGTGTGTGTCAGTGTTTGAGTGTGTGTGTGTGCGCTCCAGTCGTGCAGTGTGCAGCATGCAGGGATCCCCACAGTAGGAAGCCCCAGACTGAGAGGGCGTCATCAGCTCTGCATCTCTGACCAGGACACCCACACACACCGCAAAACCCTGGGAGCTTACACAACCACCACACTGAATCATCCTGCTACCCACACAACCTCTCTCTCTCTCTCCTCTCTCTCTCTCTCTCTCTCCTCTCTCTCTCTCTCTCTCTCTCTATCTCTCTCTCTCTCTCTCTTCCTCTCTCTCTCTCTCTCTCTCTCTCTCTCTCTCTCTCTCTCTCTCTCTCTCTCTCTCTCTCTCTCTCCTCTCTCTCTCTCTCTCTCTCTCTCTCTCTCTCTCTCTCTCTCTCTACCTCTCTACCTCTCTACCTCTCTACCTCTCTCTCTGTCCCTCCAACTCTCCACCTCTTCTCTCTCTCTCCATCTCTCTCTGGGGACAGTTATCTGAGGATATGAGGTCTGTGTAGACGTATGAAGGGCATCCTCTCCAGCATGGAGAGAGAGTGTGTATGTGTGTGTGTGTGTGTGTGTGCGTGCGTGCTGGAGAAACACTTCTGTCCCCCGTCTCTCACTGGAGAGGAACCGACATCTGCTCTGCCATTCTCCACCTCCCTCCCTCCACCCTCCCTCCCTCCACCCTCCCTCCCTCCCCCCCCATTTTCACAGGCACCACAGGGTTGCCAAGGAGGACGGCGGACGTCATGCTCAGCTGCTGTTTGCGTGGAACGAGTGAAGGAGCGAGAGAGGGGGGGGGAACGAGGTTAGAGAAACAGGAATGCAGGAGAGAGAGGAGAAGAGAGAGGGACTGAGATGATATTAAAAATAAATACGTGGAAAGCGGCAGTGATCTGAGAGGTGACTGTCATCGCCATGACGATCGCTCACTAATTTCACACAGACCACACCTAGAAGAGTCAGTGACGCACACTCACATAATCACACACACACACACCAAAAAAGACAAACCAGGTTGTCTGGGGGGTCCTGTGGTTTTTCTGCTTCAGTACAGTAACGTCCCCCATCCCCCTGACCTGACCTATCAGACGTCCATGAGGGTGTGTGTGTGTGTGTGTGTGTGTGTGTGTGTGTGTGAGAGGAGAGAGGACAGGTTACTGCTCATCGCTCAACAGCACTCATTGAGAAAATCAGCAGCTATCATGGCTTCTCTCCACACACACAACAACTGAGAGGGATTTTCATAATGAAGATGTGCAGGCAGGCAGCCCTGCTGCAGATGCTGAATGAAGGATGAAGGTGAATGGAAAAACTCCCTCTTCTCTCCTCTCTCTCCTCCCACTCTCTCTGCCCCTCTCCCACTCTCCCTC
>NC_090050.1:23974586-24025808 GCF_038355195.1 Osmerus mordax
GGAATCCTGTGTCCTTCATTACTGAGGAGGGAGAACCTTTCCACTCACAACATGAGGACAAGCCACAAGACTACCTGGGTCTGAACACACACACACACACACACACACACACACACACACAGGGGTTTGGAAGATGACACACTGGTTAGCTGCACAGTGGACCCTAGAGCCTAGAAGCAACCAGTCAGCCAGCATCCACACAGATTAACCAGTCAACCAGCATCCACACCAGATTAACCAGTCAACCAGCACCCACATATACCAGATTAACCAGTTAGCCAATGTCCACACATACATACTGGGCTAACCAGTCAACCAGCCAGCATCCACATATAGCCCATATTAACCAGTCAACCAACATCTACACTACTAGCTCAGTTTAACCAGTCAGCCGTGTCCTAGTCCTAGTCCCAGCCCTAGTCCCAGCCCTGGTCCTAGTCCAGGCCTCGGAGGGGCACATCCAGTGCCTCAGTGTGTCAGGAGGGTCTGAACATCAAGCTGGCTGTGCCAGCAGACTCCTAACTGGCACACAGAACTGTGTCAGAACTGGCTGAGATCCTGTCCTCAATACTCCACTAACATTGATGTCATCTATGCACTTCTGCTAGTTTAGTATGCAAGCAGAAAGAGGGGGAGAGAGACAGAGGGAGTAAGTAGGAGAGAGAGGAGAGAGAGAGAGAAGAAAGAAAAAGAGCGCAGGGAGAGAGAAAGTGAGAGAGAGAGAGCGGTGGAAAGAGATGAGGAAGAAGGAAAAATTCTCAATGATGAAACAGCCTGTGCTGTTACACGATTGGAGCAAGCCTCCACCAATGGGAGACCCAGCTCCATGGCAACAGGCTCTGTCACCAAGAGAAAACCAGAGATCTCCCTCTACACCTCATCCCTCCCTCCCTCTCTAACTCTCTCTCTCCCTCGTCCTCACCCCCCTTGCCCCAATTATACTGCTCTGTGTACTTACCAGTGTACCAAAGAACATAACAAACACACACACACACACACACACACACACTTGTGAATTGCATATTGATGACACTAACTCAATGTGTCTGCTCTGTAGTTACATAACACTACTGAAACCCTAAACTGTTCTTCAGTACAGTACAGCAATACAACACTACACTACACTATACAACACTACACTACATTGTACAACAATTCACTACACTGTACAACAATACAACACTGCAGAAAACAACAATATACCACAATATACAACACTAAACGACATAGTAAACTGCCGCTCACATGGCCTACATTGAACCAAGTTGAAGTTCACCCTGGACCAGGCAGCCTGTGGATGCAGGAAGATTGTTGAGAAGTCAGTCAGTCGACTGCTAAAACCAGTCAGCCAGTCTCCTTATAGAACCAGCCAACCAACCAGCTTTGAAAACAGTCTTTCTCTCTCTCCTACACCCTCTCAGGCCCTCCCCCTCATCCTCTCTCATGCTCTCAGCCCCTCCTTCACCTACGGCCATTTGACTTGAGTGAGTTTGTCTTCTGTCTGTCTGCAAACTGAACAATCGAAATGTCTTTAAACAAATTAAGACTCAACAATCCATACAAGCATGAAACAAACAGAGTTTGCAAAACAACAGAGAGAGAGAGCGAGAGAGAGAGGGTGTGTGAAAGAGAGAGAGAGAGAAGGATTGGGGTGGTGAGTAGGGCAGGGGTATGGGAGGAGGAGAGGCGTGGATGGAGGAGAGGAGGATGGGGAGGAGACATGATGCGGGTTCCGTCTTCATTCAGAGGAGGAGGAGCCTGTCTCTCATGCATGCCAGCAGTCAGCGGAGGAGGAGGAGCCTGTGTCTCCTGCATGCCAGTAGTCAGAGGAGGAGGAGCCTCTCTCATGCATGCCAGCAGTCAGCGGAGGAGGAGGAGCCTGTCTCTCCTGCATGCCAGTAGTCAGAGGAGGAGGAGCCTGTGTCTCCTGCATGCCAGCAGTCAGAGGAGGAGGAGGAGCCTGTCTCTCCTGCATGCCAGCAGTCAGAGGAGGAGGAGCCTGTCTCTCTTGCATGCCAGCAGTCAAAGGAGGAGGAGCCTGTCTCTCCTGCATGCCAGCAGTCAGCGGAGGAGGAGGAGCCTGTCTCTCCTGCATGCCAGCAGTCAGCGGAGGAGGAGGAGCCTGTCTTTCCTGCATGCCAGCAGTCAGAGGAGGAGGAGGAGCCTGTCTCTCCTGCATGCCAGCAGTCAGAGGAGGAGGAGCCTGTCTCTCCTGCATGCCAGCAGTCAGAGGAGGAGCCTGTCTCTCCTGCATGCCAGCAGTCAGAGGAGGAGGAGCCTGTCTCTCCTGCATGCCAGCAGTCAGAGGAGGAGCCTGTCTCTCCTGCATGCCAGCAGTCAGAGGAGGAGGAGCCTGTCTCTCCTGCATGCCAGCAGTCAGAGTAGGAGGAGCCTGTCTCTCCTGCATGCCAGCAGTCAGAGTAGGAGGAGCCTGTCTCTCCTGCATGGCAGCAGTCAGAGGAGGAGCCTGTCTCTCCTGCATGCAGCAGTCATGGCAGGAAGTGGTAGTCAGGTGTGAATGGAATAGAAACAGTTCAAGCAGGAGGACAACCACAGCAGCTTTGACTGAGAACCTTCTGACTTCACAGGCAATTACAACAGCACCCACTTCAGGGCCTGCTATTGATTTGTCCATCCCTCCCGCCCGCCCTCCCTCCCTCCCTCCCTCGGCTCTGATTCCTAGGGAGAGCGTTTTCCCAGGTAGCAGGATGCAGCCCACTCTGCATGCTAAAACAGTCCGTGGGAAAAAGACGGAAAGAGGGAGGGAGGGATGATCACCAACACCCAGTCATAGCCTCTGAAGAGAGGAGAGAGGGGCTGATGGGGAGAGAGAGAAAAAGAGAGACAGAGAGAGAGGGTGGGAGGGGGGCAGGGGGGGGGAGGAGGGAGGGAGGGAGGGAGGGAGGGAGGGAGGGAGGGAGGGAGGGAGGGAGGGAGGGAGGGAGGGAGGGAGGGAGGGAGGGAGGGAGGGAGGGAGGGAGGGAGGGAGGCTGGTCTTAACAAGCCCTGTGGTTGCTGCTGGCCAGCTGCTCCAATTCCTCTTCATCATCATCAATGACGGCTCAACATCGTCATCTTCATCCCATCAACATCATCATCATCATCATCATCAATAACAGCATCAGCGATCTACATTTACATTTAGTCATTTAGCAGACGCACTTATCCAGATCCTTACAGTAAGTACAGGGACATTCTCCCCGAGGCAAGTAGGGTGAAGTGCCTTGCCCAAGGACACAACCTCATTTGGCACAGACTTTGCACAGGAAATCGAACCGGCAACCTTCTGATTACTAGCCCGATTACCTAACCGCTCAGCCACCCGACTCCCGCGATTGGACATGATCTCCCATGACACCAGAGAACACACACACACGCCTGGACACTCAGATAAACACACACACTCGAGAACGTATGCACACACAGTGTCCAGCAACACTAGCGAAGGCTGTCTGAGTAACCAGTGGAGGGGGGAGAGGAAGGAGAGAGGAAGCGAGGGAGAGGAAGAAGGAGGAAGGAGAGGAGGGAGAAGAGGAGGGAGAGGAAGGAGGAAGAGCAGGAAGAGCAGGAAGCAGTTTCTCCAGCCCTGCCTCAGTTGAGGCCATGATGACGCTATTTATAGGAACAGAATTTTTTATTCAAGAGGCTTCACTGCACTTTCCCTCTCTCCTCCGCTCTTATTCTATCTGGTTCACTCTCTCTCTACACTCCTCCTTCACTCTCTCTCTACACTCCTCCTTCACTCTCTCTCTACACTCCTCCTCCTTCACTCTCTCTCTACACTCCTCCTCCTTCACTCTCTCTCTACACTCCTTCACTCTCTCTCTACACTCCTCCTTCACTCTCTCTCTACACTCCTCCTTCACTCTCTCTCTACACTCCTCCTTCACTCTCTCTCTACACTCCTCCTTCACTCTCTCTCTACACTCCTCCTTCACTCTCTCTCTACACTCCTCCTTCACTCTCTCTCTACACTCCTCCTTCACTCTCTCTCTACACTCCTCCTTCACTCTCTCTCTACACTCCTCCTTCACACTCTCTCTACACTCCTCCTTCACTCTCTCTCTACACTCCTCCTTCACTCTCTCTCTACACTCCTCCTTCACTCTCTCTCTACACTCCTCCTTCACTCTCTCTCTACACTCCTCCTTCACTCTCTCTCTACACTCCTTCACACTCTCTCTACACTCCACTCTCTCTATACACTCCTCTTTCCTCTTTTTCTACCCCGTCCTTTCAATTCCCCTCCCCTCCCGAACACTGCATCCTGGGGTGATAAAGTAACCTGGACAGAGAGAGGCAGGTGAGAACCTGGACAGAGAGAGGCAGGTGAGAACCTGGACACAGAGAGGCAGGTGAGAACCTGGACAGAGAGAGGCAGGTGAGAACCTGGACAGAGAGAGGCAGGTGAGAACCTGGACAGAGAGAGGCAGGTGAGAACCTGGACAGAGAGGCAGGTGAGAACCTGGACAGAGAGAGGCAGGTGAGAACCTGGACAGAGAGAGGCAGGTGAGAACCTGGACAGAGAGAGGCAGGTGAGAACCTGGACAGAGAGAGGCAGGTGAGAACCTGGACAGCACGCTGACTAGCGAAGAGGTTTGTATTCTTGTTGCAGTCCGGTATGCTATTTCTCTTCTCCAGCGAGGCTGTTTCATAACAGCCCCACACACGTGTCTCTCTCTCTCCTCCATGTACGTAAGCAGAGCGAGGGGGTGCCCTCTCACTCGTCATCCTCCTCTCTTCTCTGCGACAGCTGCGGCAACGCCCCTTTCCACCCCCCTCGCCTCTCCCCCTCTCCTCCTCCCCACGCCCCTCTCCTCCTCCTCCCCCCGCCCCGCCCCTCTCCTCCTCCTACAGCAGGGAGAGACAGTAGCAGGGAATTCCTCATTACCTCACCACTGGCCTCCACAAAGTGTGTGTATGTTTGTGGGTGTTGGTGAGCCTGCACAAAACACACACAAACACACTGTATGCCATCTACTTCTGCAACAGCGAGCGTCTTAAACAGTGCAGGGAGTCTGTAAATAACCTCCTCCACACTCAGTCTCAGAGAGAGGGCTCTGGTTCATCCTGCTCCTCACTCAGTCTCAGAGAGAGGGCTCTGGTTCATCCTGCTCCTCACTCAGTCTCAGAGAGAGGGCTCTGGTTCATCCTGCTCCACACTCAGTCTCAGAGAGAGGGCTCTGGTTCATCCTGCTCCTCTCGTCCTGTCCACCCCAGCATTACCAAACTGTCATCAGCCTTGTCAAACAAAGCAGTTTCCCACATATCAGAAGGTGCCAGAGAGACTTAATCCCATCAGAGGAACCGAACGTCCCAAACGGCAATGAGCCGCGCGAGGTACAACACAATCATAGCAACAATAAGCACAATAATAATAATCATAATCATAATTTTAATAATAATATTCCTCCACTTGCTTTAACTGTCTGTCTGATCCGAGTTGAATGCATGGAAACAGTGCTGTATGTAGGTTAAATACACAAACACACACACGCATGTACGCACACACACAAACGCGCACATGCACTCACACACGCTTGCACACACATCTTACTGTCATTAGAGTGTAGGTTCCTGATGTGGGTAGCAGGACCAGGTGTCAGAGGAAGACAGAAGTTGGTTAGAGCTGATCTGAGAGCAGGCGCTGCGCTGACGAGATCTCTGTCTACAGAAACACCACCAGACATTCCATCCCCCACGGCAACCAAATGATGGTTTTAGAGGGTGGTAGATCTGTTTCTCTGCTCTCCCTCTCTCCCTCTCCCTCCCTCTCTCTCTCTCTGTGTGGTCGTCCCTCCGCTCCGCCCCCGGTCGTCCTGTCCCGGCCCTGCTCTACGAGGAGGACTGTTCTCTTCTTCAGGATCCTCGTGTTTTTCTGAATGAAGCACTAGCCTGCATGAATCCCGCCAGCTCTCTGTCCCCGCTAGCTCCCTCCTTCTCTCACTACATCACACGCTCACTCCCTTCCTTCTGCTCCCTCCCTCCCTCTCATCCTCCCTACTTCTCTCTCCATCCCTTCCTCCTTCTGCTCCCTCCCTCCCTCTCTCCCTCCCTTCCTCCCTACTTCTCCCTCCCTTCCTCCTCCTCTCCCTCCCTCCCTCCCTCCCATCTCATGTCTGTCTCCTTCCCCTCCCTCTATCCCCACCCTCTCTGTCACCCCGCTGCACTGACAGCCAGGCCAGTGTGTGTGGGAAACCCCAGCTTTAACAGGCTGTCACACAGTCCCCTGGCCAGACACAGAACCAGCCTGTTAACCAGCCTGTTAACCAGCCAGAGAACCAGCCTGTTAACCAGCCAAAGAACCAGCCAGAGAACCAGCCTGTTAACCAGTCAGAGAACCAGCCAGAGCACTAGCCAGAGAACCAGCCTGTGAACCAGCCTGTTAACCAGCCTGTTAACCAGCCAGAGAACCAGCCAGAGAACCAGCCTGTGAACCAGCCATATAACCAGCCTGTTAACCAGCCAGAGAACCAGCCTGTTAACCAGCCAGAGAACCAGCCTGTTAACCAGCCAGAGAACCAGCCAGAGCACTAGCCAGAGAACCAGCCTGTGAACTAGCCTGCAAACCAGCCTGTGAACCAGCTTGTGAACCAGCCTGTGAACCAGCCTGTGAACCAGCCTGTGAACCAGCTTGTGAACCAGCCTGTGAACCAGCCTGTGAACCAGCCTGTGAACCAGCCTGTGAACCAGCTTGTGAACCAGCCTGTGAACCAGCCTGTGAACCAGCTTGTGAACCAGCCTGTGATCCAGCCTGTGAACCAGCCTGTGAACCAGCCTGTGAACCAGCCTGTGAACCAGCCTGTGAACCAGCCTGTGAACCAGCCTTTTCCCTGTCTGGACACTGCTGAAGCTGCAGGACTGAACACAGTCTACCCTGCAGAGAAGCACCAAACCATGGGGAAGTAAAAGACAAGGGCTGGGTAGAGCTCCGTGGTAATGTGTTGGACTGCAGATCAACAGGCTGCAGGTTCAAATCCCCCCTCTCCTTCCTGCTTCGGATAAGCATGTGTTCAATTAATGTGTTATCAGATGGCCACTAAGGAGTTGTGTTTAGGTGTCACTGACAGAGCGCTGTCACACAACACATTATATTATTAGGGTATTAGTGGTAAACCATCCTACGTAACTTAAACATGGCTATGTCATACGAGTACATATCGGACATGCAGACATGTATTAGGGAGTCAGGTGGCTGAGCGGTGAGGGAATCGGGCTAGTTATCCGAAGGTTGCCAGTTCGATTCCCGGTCAAGCCAACTGACGTTGTGTCCTTGGGCAAGGCACTTCACCCTACTTGCCTCGGGGGAATGTCCCTGTACTTACTGTAAGTCGCTCTGGATAAGAGCGTCTGCTAAATGACTAAATGTAAATGTATTAGGGGTGGCGGAATTTATTTTATTCACATTTGAACTGTGATTCAGTCTGCAAGCGATTCATATTGATTAGCAAATTGATGTGAATCGATTAAAATATATATATTTTTTTTTTTTATCGAATTGTGACCCCAAGAATCAAATCGAAAGGTACCCAAAAATCCCCACCCCTAATATGTATATCGATGTTTTTTATGTATTTTTCTACCCCTGAGCTATACCCATCCAAACCATATCCTTTGTGTGGTGAGAATATTCCCTGCAGGAAAACAGTGATGATTCAACACAGGACTGGAAGTGTGTGTGTGTGTGTGTGTGTGTGTGTGTGTAGGTGTGTGTGTAGGTGTGTGTGTAGGTGTGTGTGTGTGTGTGTGTGTGTGTGTGTGTGTGTGTGTGTGTGTGTGTGTGTGTGTGTGTGTGTGTGTGTGTGTGTGTGTGTGTGTGTGTGTGTGTGTGTGTGTGTGTGAAAGTCTCTGGTACCTTTTATTCCAGAAAGTAGCAGAGCCACAGAGAAGAGCGACTGTACTACTCCATAGTTACCAACAACAAGCCCTAGCAACCACAAGAATCACCAGCTGAGCTAGCCAATTAGACTTCACTACGCTAGATAGCTTTCAACCCTCATTCATTGGGAATGGCATCCACAGGTCATATGTCAAACCAAATAGCCAACAAACTTGATACGTAGGTCGTGATTGTATATCTTTGAAATCTACATTACAAGCATATTGATTCACCATAAACACTATGTTTCTCACAAACATGATTTTTGAATAAACTATAATGTCATGTATTAATTTAGCAGACACTTTTATCCAAAGTGCCTTACAGAGCGGATTTGAGTCCATGACTTTGATTTGCAGGGAATTGCTCTTCATATCAAACAGACTTGTTCCTTCACTCATAATAAGTTGGTTAATATTAGCACAGCTGAGCCTTGGAGCTCATTGGTGCACAGTGAGGAAAGTCAGAGCTGCAGGTTGTGTATGGAGGAAGTAGCCTAGCCCATGTCCTCACTGTACTGCAAGGTCTATTCCTCACAACAACAAAAAAAAAAACTATCCTCAACACCACCTTATCATCATCATCAGCATCATCATCATCATCATCATCATCATCATCAACACCACCTCATGGCCAGAAGAGATGCCCTGGCTAACTCTGATTAGCAGAGTGGTTAACATGATCAATGCCTATGTAATGAGGCATCGTGGGAGAAGCAGGGAAGCCACATGGTGTGAAACACCAAGCCTAATCACAGTGGACCATCTGGCTGTTGAACCACTTAAGAGGAGTAACTGGCGGTTCAGAGGGCTACTTCCTCCATGCTGGCACGGGCTGTGTGGGTTAGGTTCCAGTTTGTGTTCCTTTCACATGTCGGGCGCTATCTGTTGCTCTGAGTCCAGGTGGTGACTTGTTCAGAGGCTATGACTGGGTGTTGGTAATCATCCCTCCCTCCCCTTCCCTCTGTGTTCCTTCCTGTCCGCTCATTGCGCCCCGCTGCCTCAACTTCCTGTCGTTGCACCAGTGAGATGAGTGACAGGCACCGACAGGGTCGGCACGACAACACACAAGTCAGGAAACCAGTCGCCTCCCTCTTTCTATGATCCATAATTTACATATAACAAACGATAGAAGGAGAGAAACACAGATAGGGAAGGATTGAGAGAAAGGATGTAGGACACACAGACAAGAAGATACCAGGAAACATAAAAAGAAACAGAGGGAGGGAGGGAGGGAGGGAGGGAGGGAGGGAGGGAGGGAGGGAGGGAGGGAGGGAGGGAGGGAGGGAGGGAGGGAGGGAGGGAGGGAGGGAGGGAGGGAGGGAGGGAGGGAGGGAGGGAGGGAGGGACATTAAAAAAGAGAAATTAAGAGCACAAACAGATAGAAAAAGCCATAAACAGAATCTACAGCGGCAGAGAGAGACAGTGAGTGAGAAAGAGTGTGAGAGAAAGAGAGAGCGAGAGAGAGTGCGGGAGAGAGTTAGAGAGAGAGAGCGGTAAAGAGACGTAGATAGAGAGCGAGAGAGAGTGCGGGAGAGAGTTAGAGAGAGAGAGAGGTAAAGAGACGGAGATAGAGAGAGCAGCAGCAACACTCTCTGTGCTCCAGCAGAGATCTATAAATAGTTCTTCAAATCTCTCTAGAAAAAGCCACACTGCTACTGCAGACAGAGACAGAGACAAGCTGTGCATGCCTGCTTCACAAACACGCGGAAAAACAGCCTTTATTTAGGCTTTTTAAATGGTTTCAATACTTACTGAATGAAACCATTCGCTAGTATCAATGAATTAGTCGGTAACTACAAAATCACCACACACTTTCATTTCAAAATTCAGTGTGAAGATTATTTATGAATATGTGTCCTATGGCCATCCTGCTTCCAGTCACACAGACTGGCTGGTCTGAGTCACTGACCACACACACAGAATGCAGGAGAATGATACGATAGGACGGGATCCATCAGCCATCATTCTCCAGAACCAATCAGATACCCGATCAGAAACACCAACTCTGGTTGTTTAGTTTGTAGGTCCAATCAAAGATTCTAAATCTCAAGGAAAAAACCATCTAGGTAGAAACTGTGCATTTGTTGAGTGTAACCATGGAAAAGAAGAATCTGAATCCCTGAAGCAGGATGGCGACAGGAAGCCAGGACACGCCCTCGCGTCCACTGTTACACTCACAAGCGTGAAGACTACATTTACATTTATGCATTTAGCAGACGCTTTTATCCAAAGCCACTTCCAAGACAGAGCTTTACAAAAGAGCATAGGTCACTGATCATAACAACGAGATAGCCCCAAACATTGCGAGCAGCCAAAACATGAAGCATACATTGTGGAAAACCAAATAAGTGCCAAAGGGAGGAACCATAAGAGCATGCAGTTAAACAAGTTACAATTAAACAACATGAAACTCAAAAAGTGCAAGAGTGTACCTGTAGAAAAAAACAATCAACAGTAAAAGACTACTGGTTTAATAACACCTACTAGAGACTGGTCTCTAGGGTCCGCTCTACACACACACACACACACACACACACAGACATACACAGGCTTGTTCAGACACCCCCTCTCTCTCAAACCCTACTCATAGGATAGGTTCCACACCATCCCACTGTACATGATCAGCTTCTTACACCAGCACCACTGTACTCACCAGCCAGCCCACAGCCTTCAATTAACCAATCAATTCATCAGTCAACCGCTGAGTAGCTGTTACCATGGTTTCCAACTGACTGTCGAGGAGTCTATGGTGTCAGTTTTTCTTGATGTACAGGTCACAAGGTCAGGCCACAGCTAGGGGCAGAAAGCCAACATAGCTCTCTCTCTTTCTCTGTCTCTCTCCCCCCGCTCCCTCTCTCTCTCTCTCTTCCATCTCTCTCTCTCCCCATCTCTCTCTCTCTCCTCCCTCTCCCTCTCTCTCTCTCCCCCCTCTCTCTCTCTCTCTGTCTCTCTCTCCCCCTCTCTCTCTCGCCCCCCCCCTCCCCCTCTCTCTCCCCCTCTCTCTCCCCCTCTCTCTCTCTCTCTCTCTCTCTGTCTGTCTCTCATAAAGCAAGGGACTTTTAGAGACACAGGACTACAATGACAATATTGATTGGAGGCATTAATCCACCACTTATCTGTACAACTGTACCACTTTACAACTGTACTACTGTACAACTGTACAACTGTACAACTGTACTACTTTACAACTGTACCGGTACAACTGTACGACTGTACTGGTACAACTGTACCACTTTACTATACAACTGTAACTGCCCTGCCGTACCTGTACACCTTCCGTGACAGGATAAAGGCACAGTCTCACTACTTTCACCCCTTTGGTTATGAGAACAGCAGGTCGACCATTAACTATCACAACCACGTCATCAAGTTCAATCCCACCACGTCCCTGGTTCATCCAGCTGTTTCAAAGACAGTTAAATTGCTGCTGCGTGTTCACATTCTGCAGTACAGGATATGATCCTACAAGCCTGGACACACTTCCTGTGGAAATTATACAGAACCAGAAAAATAAACTTTAACGAGGTGGACTGAGTCACTTGGATCTGTTTCTACACGGTTTATATGCGGCTGTGACCGAGGGGCTAAGCGAGGTCGCTGTCCAGGTGCTGAAATCGGCACCGCGGTTCTCTCCATCTCAGTCCATTTTTGATGCAGGATGCAAAACATGCCTCGATCAGAATGAGCCAAATGTCAGATGCAACATCGGTCTAAATAGGGGTCATCTATAAACCTAAAGACACCATTAGCTGTCAGCAATCTAGTCAGATCTGACAGTGGTTTGGCAAGCTAACTGGGCAGGCGGAAAACAAGGGCGTTTTGGAAAAACTATTAACGTTACAGATTATATTACTTAGAATATACTACTTACCAAGGGTAAAGACGTCCACTTGAGTCTTGTGGCAAACTTGTAGTGTTGCTACCTCTGCTATGTGGAACTAGGTTGACGTCTGTGTGGGCAGGAAAGGTGTCATAGCGTTAAGAGAGCGGTAGCAAGCGAGTTGATACACTGTCACTGACAACAAGCAGCGAAGATTAGCTAGCTGGCTAGCAACAGCAAAGCTGACAATGAAATACATCTGAATAAAGGCTGCTATTCACCTTTTTGGCAGCCACCGTTAACAACTTGTAGTTGGAGCTAGTTAGCTAGCTGTCTGTCTACAACAACGGGGTCTCTTTCAATCAATCAAGTACATACATAGAGCGTTAGCTTCAAATCAGCTTGGCAAGCCTAACGTCATTAGACATTAGCTACGAATCGGCGGCTAGCTAACTCGCGTTAAAATAATCGAGAGACATATCATACGGCAAGACAACGTCCAGAATCGGCCAGTACTACTCCTTGTTGTTGCTAGTAAACCCTCACATTGTTAGCTCTATCTATTTAGATTGCCAGCCGTCTAACTAGCTCTACAGTTTTTAGCTAGACTAGCATGTACAGTTGGCACAACGCAAGACAGCGACTGTCAAAACATAGCCCACCGCGTGAGAGGGACCCGAACGTTTGGACCACACCGAGAATGAAAACAGTCAGTAGAAAAGGCTTTCTACGGGCTGTTAGAAAGAAAGAATTTAAAAGAAAAACGTAGCAAACAATACGGCTAGGGGCTTTAAGTAAAATAAAAAAAAACTAAACGAGTCCTTTAATTCCCCTCTGCTCCAGCTTCTGCGCGTCGGCGTCATTCATCTGTGTAGCGAGCTGTGTAACGTTACTACGTTGGCAACGTCATTTTATTCGCCAATTAAATCAACCTGTGTGTAAAATTGATGCATTTAATATTAAATGTTGTTAACCTTATGGCGTATTATATTGATAAATACAGCAACATATTATAAGGAGGATGTGGCGTAGTCGTGCATAGCTCGAGCAAATCTGATCCTTTCTAATTTGCAGTAAACATTAGATGTCTGTGCGGCTGTGTGAATGTGCTTGTATCAGGCCCCGTTTGTGTCTTAGTTGGTCTTAAATTAGTTTGTCAGAGGCGTTAATAATCACATATCATCCCAACAGTCTTGATCTTTTCTATAGAGTAACCTGTGCTTTCACCTGTTGATCATTTGACCAGTAGGCTATTGCTCCTTGTGTTTGTGTGTGTGTGCGTGCGTGTGTGCGCGTGTGTGTGAGCATGCACTCACCAAACTGTCTTAGAAATACATAAAGATGAATCATTATAGCATGATTTGGCTAAATGAAGCCTTTGCAATGGGCCACAATGGCGTGACAAACTGGAATCCTTCTGTAATGTTAATGTCAAATCGTGTAATTTCAGGAAAATGCTAAATATTTAATCAGTTGCTGGTGGTTGAATGGACTTGCAGTGACTCCAGAGCCATATATTTCTCTCAATGGCTCTGAGTGAATCATGTTGGACTAAGTGCGTTTCACTTTCTACATCTCTCCACAAGGCGACGCTCAAGCACTGACTCTAATGCTTCTGTGTGATCCTCCAATCTGTACCAAACACTAACATCAAATCTTTTTAGTTAATTTTGTGTGGGTTATTTATGACTACTTCCAGGACAATACAATGACGCATTATTGTATGTTTTACGAATCCACGACATTGTGAGTTTTGGGTATCTGTGACTAAAGATATTGAAACATCATCATTGGAAACTTGGTCTGTAAAGTTTGTCCTTTTACAGAGCGCGGGCTCAGGTTGATGTTAGTCTGATAAACATGCTCGAGTCGTTTCGTCCACTATCTATTATGTAATTAAATATTAAACAGTGTAGCGAAATGTATTCCAGGGATCAAGATCGGCCACCAAAGCGGGGCGTGCTGCATTTTCAAGGGGTGACCAGGAACCAGGGCCCGTCTGTTTGTGGACCCACACACCGCCAGACGCGTTCTCGTAAATGCCTGGAGGTCTGAACCTCGGGGCAATCCTTGATGGTTTAGGTTGGCTGAGGGGCCGTTCTATGGGCTTATGTGAAGCCCTCTGTGACATTGCTTGTAAAAAAGGACTACAAATACATTTTTATGTTATATGAACCCCAGCCTAAGTGTCCTTATAAGTACTGTAGTATTGTATTCGAAGTATACTATACTTTAAGTAGCCTTCTACTACATTAGGCCTACTATAAGTACTATACCCTTCTATAACAAACACTATTGTTTAGTTCTTAGGAATAGTTAAACTTCTGTACCTTTACTTAATTTAAGATTCGTATATGTTTAGTGTTTGCACCTCCCTGCCACAGTAAATTCCGTGTTTGTATAACATACATGGCGAATTTCTGATTCTCTAATATGAGAACTATACATTTATTGAGATGACTAAAGGGTATTTTCTGAAAATCGTGGGGTATTTCAGACAGTTCCGATATTGTAATAATGTAACTGGAAATCAAACACAGACACACATTGTACAATGACGTGACTTTATTTCCTCAGGTAGCCTATAAATCAACTGTCGACCGTGTTCTACATTTCTCACAGCAGCAGGAGCTATGTGACATTCGTCTCATCTTACTGAACAGGGTGGTAGGGGGACATAATTGCATAATGTATGTGATACGACACGTGCTGCCTTTCATTTTACCAGGTGTTGAGATTGAAAACTAGGGTAAAGGGCACTGCAGCTGAACTTCGATCAATCATCGGTAACGTTACTTTTCGGCTCCTTGCCATCGGGACTTTTCATTGCGTCATGTAGTAAGACTACATGGCAGGACTACGTGACATTTACATGGGGCTGATAGTCTCATCGATTGCCATTGCATTCATATCCCACAGCTGATTACATAAATAGGCCAGGAAAATAGGCTGGTTTAAAAGTTGGCTTACCGCCGATATGCCTGTAACCGCTTCTTGATCACTTATCTTTCGCTAGTTGTCTCATGTGCCCGTATGTGTGTGTGTGTGAGTGTGTGCGCGCGTGCGCGTGTGTGTGAAGACAAATAGAAGAGGGAGGGGGGTGAAAGTGTCGGTGCCTGTAAATTCTTTGATGCTCTCATTGGTGCGTCCTTCCAACGTGTCACAAGTTTTGGTGGATTACCCTAGATCTGTCCAGCATCAAGTGTTGAAGAACCATCCGTCCTCTCCACTCTCCACAGTATCCTGCCGCGAGAACATGGGACTCCAAGAACACACTCTGATTCCAAGAGAACGCCAACTAAACATACTTTCAAGATCTTCCCAATCAACCGTGCCTTTCTCTAAGATGAATTCTCGCCGCTCAGAAGAGTCCAGCATGCTGTTCTACTGCATATGGCCAACGTTGCTTTTGATGACATCCCTGCTGTGTAACGGGTCCGGTACCGACGCGGCTACCACCGCGGGCGGGTCCACGGGATGTGCGTCCTGTGGCACCCCACCGCTGGAGAAGGAATCCGAGGAGCGGCTCATGGTTGAAATCGCCAAGCAGCACATTCTGAAGAAGCTGCACCTGAAAGAGAGACCAAATATTACACACACGGTGCCGCGCGCAGCACTCCTCACCGCGCTCCGCAAACTGCACGCGGGGCGAGTGAGACCGGATGGCACACTTGAGCTTGAAAACAGTTCGACTTATACAAAAGATCTAGGATATGAAATAGTGAGCTTTGCGGATTTCGGTAAGTTCTAAAGCTTTTTTATTGATGGTCTTAATTCCATGTTGTTTTGTTGTGTAGTTTTGTCATAAATAATCGTAATTACCGTGCGCTTTTATTCCCGTCGGTGAACTTGATTATTTTACGCACAAGCTCTCTTACGTTGTTTTCAAACAAGAAAGTCTAAATTGCGCACATTGAAACATGAAATGGACACAACGTGTGGCGTGTTTCACATTCTTAAACAATGTGAATGTCACCACTTTAATATTTTTTTCTGAATTAAAAATCTTCTGGGCGTGAATTGTTCTTTTGAGTGTGAATAAACCTACTCTGGTGTTCCATGAAATACCTGAGGGAAACTCTCATGAGGTGCCAGTGCCTAGTCAGCTGAGCTGATAAGAGGTCTATGAGTTGTACAAGCTGACCAGCAGTGTTTCTGTCCCTCCTGTCCACAGATGACTTGGGCAGCAGTGCCACCTCCCAGCCAGGGTTGACCTTCCAGTTCCTGCAGCAGCAAGGCCAGAGGCTCCAGGTGCTCCAGTCCTCTCTGTGGCTGTACGTCCGCTCCTCCCAGACCCCCCACAGCGAAGCCCGCGTCTCCGCTCAGGTCTTCCTCTCGGGGGAGGGGGCCTCCAACCGCACCCTGGTCCTCCAGAAGCTGCTGGAGGTTCAGAAGGGGAACTGGCACACCTTCCCCCTGACCCAGACCTTGCAGGCCTTCCTGGACAGGGGCCAGGGACACCTGCGGCTGGAGGTGACCTGCGACGAGGACGGCAGGAACCTGTGCTCCCTGGGGGGCGCCGCGGACGCCTTGCACCAACCATTCCTGGTGGCGCAGGTGCGTCTCCGCGACGACGAGTCGAAGCACGTCCTCAGCAAGCGCTCGCTGCGCTGCGGCGAAGACTCCAGCATCTGCTGCAAGAAGGACTTCTACATCAAGTTCAAGGACATCCAGTGGCAGGACTGGATCATCGCTCCAGAGGGCTACCACATGAACTACTGCATGGGTCAGTGTCCTCAGCTGTACTCGGGCTCCCCCGGGATCGCCTCGTCCCTCCACGCCACTGTGTTCAGCCAGCTGAAGGCCAACGGCATCAACACGGCCGTGTCGTCGTGCTGCGTGCCTATCAAGCGCGCGCCCCTCTCCATGGTGTACTTCGACACGCAGCACAGCATCGTGAAGAAAGACATGCCCGACATGATCGTGGAGGCCTGCGGGTGCACATAGGAGAGGAGGCCAATCAGAGGAGGCCTGCGGGTGCACATAGGAGAGGAGGCCAATCAGAGGAGGCCTGCGGGGACAACACAACGCACACACACGACAGACACACACACACACACACATGACAGCCACACACACACAACAGACGCACACACATGACAGACACACAGGACAGACACACACAACAGACACAGAAACAGTACAGACACACACACACAACAGACTCAGACATGACAGCCACACGACAGCCACACACACACAACAGACGCACACACATGACAGACACACACACAGGACAGACACACACACAGTACAGCCACACACACACACACACACATACACACACAGGACAGACAAAGTATTGTAGACATCTGCTGTTCTACCAGTGTTCAAAGAGACGAACCATACACAACATGCCAACTGTCATTATACTTCTTCAAGGAGCACTGAAGGTGAGAGTAGTTATGAGTTATACAAAGACAACAAGAGATTCATACTGTATATACAGTAGCCTTCATTTTACTGTTTAAACTGTGTGCTATGTAGTGTTAATTATGACATTTCTTTTTTTGTGTGTTATATATCTTTTTTTACCTTTTGTATGTTTTGCACGCTAGGAATAGTCAATGCGGTGCTCAGTCTGAGGGCCGTTTGGGAGAGAGCTTCGCAGCACATCTGTCATGTGTTTCCCACCACAGCTGGTCCCAAAGAGACAAACCTGCACATGCTCGGATTACTCTTTCCTCCTAAAGGGAACTTGGATTGTCTCTCTGTGTGACTAGAATCTTTTAAGATGTCCTTGATTGGTGGTTTTGTTGCCATCGGGACCAATAGGATTCTCATCTCGTAATTCCCAAGGGCCAATCACAGTAACGTTTATGATTGTCAGCAGCTCAACGATGGCCCCACTCCTGCTTTAGAACATGTTTCCTGATTGGTTCTTTTCCAAACTGCATGAAGAGATTGATTTGGACAAGATTAAATAAATTCAGTGTGCCTTCCCCCTCGGTTGAGTAATTGGAAAAGTGGGTTGTTTCCAACCAACCGTTTTCAACGAGAATGTACATCCCAATGAATCCACATCCCATAATATCCCACAACAATCGATAGAGATCTGTCATTTCATGGCAATCAAAGCTCAGTTGTTGTGCATTTGACTTCATATCAAGAGGTCGCAGGTCACACATCACCCCCTTACCCCCCACGCCGCCTTGGACAGAGTTTCCTGTTTATTGTTAAACAAGAAACATGGTCATTGTTTAGCTCCTAACTGATGCAACACAAGACATGAGTGACGCTGGTGGTGAAGAGCAGTGAGTTCTCCTGAACAGACCCCAGGGGTCTGGAAAGAGACGGCTCATCATCTGCACTGTATTGTTGACTCTCAATCATCAGTTAGGCAACAGGCTTTTGATGACATGAACCCTAGGTTATTACTCATCGCTGTGAGTCAACATTTAGCTATTGCCTCAGTGTCAGGACAAGTGAAGGTCTGGGAGTCGGGTGGGTCAATGGACATGGTTTGCGGACACATCACAGTCCGCTTTTTCCAAAGTCTAAAGTTTTGAAATTATGTAAATAGTAAGCTTTGGAGCAAACGTTTTCATCTGGGAACAATCATTTGAACAAAGGAATAATCGTTGAATGTCAAACTTTAATTTTTTTATCCCCCACCATGTTTACACTGGATAGGTTATGAAGCTAATGGTCTTTCTGCTTGGTGCGTGTCGTGAATTAACTGTAGTAATTCCTAACTTAAGCTTCACTCAGAAAACGCACCTTGATGCAGTAAATCTGCAAGCACTTCCTGTTTTAGTTCTGTTGTGTTTTCTTTGCACTAAGCACTTCCTGTCCCCTGTCTTAAATGTCACAAAAGTGTCATTCTTCAGTGACAAAGCTTATAGATAAAAACACAGACACAATATGCGCTGCATTGTATTGATTCTACAGTTTAAAATTCCGTATTAGTTTTTTTCAAAAAACAATACAAAACTGTCCCGCCATTTCTGCATACGCACTTTACAGGCCTATATGGTGTATTTATGAGACTTTTTAAGTGACGCATAGGTAAGAGTTCTGGCACTCTTTACCTGAAACAGCACAAAATATCTTGTTTTTCCTGCTGTGTAAAATACTGTGTTTCGCTGTCTGTCTCCTTTCCTATGAATTAAGAAGGGATTTCTGTCTACTGTACCAGGTTTCAATATAAATTTGAATAGATATGTCATATTTTTATATATATTATATATTACGAATTGTGAATAATTTGTACAATAATTTATACCTTAAATAGATTTTCATATTGTACTGTATGACGCAAGGAGAATATATTTTAAACAAATAAAAATGTTGATCGCATACTGTGATGGCGTGACCTTATTTTTCCTTGATGAAGACACATTTTCTACATCAATAGGAAAATACATTTAATTTTCCTACACAGTGCGTCAATGAGGTGTAAATCAAGCACAGCGTTATCTAAATGCGACCCCAACTCTATTCAGCTTCCCAAGCTAAGGAAGGTGAAATATGTCACAGAACTAAATCAATAACGTCTCAAAGGCAAAGAGCGTGTTTATTCAAAACAAACAGTTGAAGTGATTTTATGGACCGTCTGTGTTTGCAGAGCAAACACGCCATAGATACGTGCCTTCATATCATCATCACTTTTCCCATGCAGTGTCAGTCAGCCAGTTAGCCTCGGAGGCCGACACAACGTCATTTGGCACGGCAGGGAATCGAACTGGCAACCTTCAGATTACTAGCCCAACTTAGAGAGTTATTGTATGCAAAGGCTCCAGGTTAAACAGTGTGGGGTAGCAGGATAGCTGTGTTGATACCAGTATAACTGACGCTTGCAAAATTAAAAAGAACGTATTATCTTTCTCATGCAATCATTTAGGAATCCAGTGGCTCCACAACGTGGGTTTAATTCTGTATAAATTAATCTGGATGGTCTCTATAAGTAATCGCGTTGATTCAAAATTCAGAAATATGACAATGAGGAGTGAGAATATACAAAACCTATTGGGCAATCTATGTACAGTTAGGTCCATAAATATTTGGACATTGACACAATTTTCATCATTTTGGCTCTGTATACCACCACAATGGATTTGAAATGAAACAATCAAGATGTGCTTTAAGTGCAGAATTTCAGCTTTAATTTCAGGGTATTTACATCCAAATCAGGTGAACGGTGTAGGAATTACAACACATTTGATATGTGGCCCCCCCCCTTTTAAGGGACCAAAAGTAATTGGACAATTGGCTGCTCAGCTGTTCCATGGCCAGGTGTATGTTATTCCCTCATGGGAGTTCGTTATTTCATTGACAAGGAGCAGATAAAAGGTCTAGAGTTCATTTCAAGTATGGTATTTGTGTTTGGAATCTGTTGCTGTCAACTCTCAATATGAAGTCCAAAGAGCTGTCACCATCAGTGAAGCAAGCCATTGTTAGGCTGTAAAATCAAAACAAACCTATCAGAGAGATAGCAAAAACATTAGGTGTGGCCAAATCAACTGTTTGGTACATTCTTAAAAAGAAAGAACGCACTGGTGAGCTCAGCAACACCAAAAGACCCGGAAGACCACGGAAAACAACTGTGGTGGATGACAGAAGAATTCTTTCCCTGGTGAAGAAAAACCCCTTCACAACAGTTGGCCAGATCAAGAACACTCTCCAGGAGGTAGGCGTATCTGTGTCAAAGTCAACAATTAAGAGAAGACTTCACCAGAGTAAATACAGAGGGTTCACCACAAGATGTAAACCATTGGTGAGTCTCAAAAACAGGAAGACCAGATTAGATCAGACGATCAGATTATCTAAAAGAGCCTGTACAGTTCTGGAACAACATCCTATGGACAGATGAGACCAAGATCAACTTGTACCAGAATGATGGGAAGAGAAGAGTATGGAGAAGGGAAGGAACTGCTCATGATCCAAAGCATACCACCTCATCAGTGAAGCATGGTGGAGGTAGCGTTATGGCGTGGGCATGTATGGCTGCCAATGGAACTGGTTCCCTTGTATTTATCGATGATGTGACTGCTGACAAAAGCAGTAGGATGAATTCTGAAGTGTTTCGGGCAATATTATCTGCTCAGATTCAGCCAAATGCTTCAGAACTCATAGGACGGCGCTTCACAGTGCAGATGGACAATGACCCGAAGCATACTGCGAAAGCAACCAAAGAGTTTTTTAAGGCAAAGAAGTGGAATGTTCTGCAATGGCCAAGTCAATCACCTGACCTAAATCCAATTGAGCATGCATTTCACTTGCTAAAGACAAAACTGAAGGGAAAATGCCCCAAGAACAAGCAGGAACTGAAGACAGTTGCAGTAGAGGCCTGGCAGAGCATCACCAGGGACGAAACCCAGCGTCTGGTGATGTCTATGGGTTCCAGACTTCAGGCTGTCATTGACTGCAAAGGATTTGCAACCAAGTATTAAAAGTGACAATTAGATTTATGATTATGTTAGTTTGTCCAATTATTTTTGGTCCCTTAAAAAGGGGGGGGACACATATAAAATGTGTTGTAATTCCTACACCGTTCACCTGATTTGGATGTAAATACCCTGAAATTAAAGCTGAAAGTCTGCACTTAAAGAACATCTTGATTGTTTCATTTCAAATCCATTGTGGTGGTATACAGAGCCAAAATGATGAAAACTGTGTCAATGTCCAAATATTTATGGACCTAACTGTATATACAGTACAGTACATTTGACATGCTATTCATATTTATAGACAGCCAGACAGACAGACAGACTTGTATTGAGGTCAGACTGCAGGATATGTTGCCAGTCTACACAGGAAGTGTCTCACAGCTCCCATGTGACCAGGTTAGCGAACCACACTCCAGGAAGTCAATGCCTTTGGTTTTAAACTGACAGAAGCTTGTACCTTGGGAAACCCAGTGACTCACTGGTATAGTGACACACTGACCCAGAGACACACTGATTGCTATGTGCCACTAATGCCTTAATCCCGCCGTCCTCGTCCAATCCTATAAACCCAGTGGGTTAAGGTGTCAGACGAGTCCTCGCAGCCATGGGATGAAAGTCCTGGATGGATAACTCTCTCTTTCTCCATCTCTATCGCTCTCTCTCTCTTCATCTCGCTCTCTGTCCATCCCTCTCCCTCTCTCCATCTCGCTATTTCCCTCTCTCTCTCCCTCCCTCCCTCTAACTCTCTCCCTCTCTTTCTCTAATTCTCTGTTACTCCCTGTCTCTCTTCTCCCTCTCTCTCTTGCTTTTCTGGTAACATCAACAAGTCTAAGCTGGTTACTTAGAATAAGACGCCATGCCTACCTTGAGAACAGAACAGTAAATACAACTGAACAGGTACCGAACGCAGAGTCATCCTCCACAACACAGCCTCTTGTTGGTGTGTTGTTGTCTACATTTACATTTAGTCATTTAGCAGACGCTCTTATCCAGAGCGACTTACAGTAAGTACAGGGACATTCCCCCAGAGGCAAGTAGGGTGAAGTGCCTTGCCCAAGGACACAACGTCATTTGGCATGACCGGGAATCGAACTGGCAACCTTCAGATTACTAGCCCGCTTCCTTCACCGCTCAGCCACCTGACGCCCGTCTAAGAATATAGCTCTGCATCTACACAACCCTTGATCCTGAAATCTAAAGATCTAGAGAGTTTCGGTGACATTCGCGATGGCTGTTGATGATGAAAAAGCAAACAGCGAGCTCAATTATTCAATTACTGATGTGCTGAGGACTTGAACAAAACAGGGTGACTTATGGGTGACGTAAATCATATCACCTTTCTTATTATCATTATATGAGGATTTCAAACGCACCTAATCTTAAAAAGTTATCATAAAAATGGCCCAGGTCAGGTATCAAATCAAATCAAATTTATTTGTATAGCCCTTTTTACACGCAAGCATGTCACAGAGGGCTTCACATACGCCCATAGAACTGCCCCTCAACCAACCTAAACCCTCAAGGAAGACAAGGAAAAACTCCCAGAAAAACTCTCAACAGGAGAAAAAATGGAAGAAACCTTGGGAGGAGCAATTCAGAGAGGGATCCCCTCCTCCAGAGACGGTTGGTGAGAGAGAGGAGCAGAAAGACATACCTTACGTATGTCTTACGGTAATTACCTTTTAAAGGCTTTATTAGATCCTCCAATCAACAGCACACTGCCACAACAACACCTGTAATCATCATACGTAATACGTAATACCATGCATAGCCTACATAATGGGTGGTAAGAGTAGGCCTAAGGCAGCCTCAATGTCTGAAATGTGTCAAATGTTCTCAACACATGGCCGGACTGAGGTAATGTAGTAAAACGTAGTTTTAGCACCTCTGAAGAACTGGACAGGCAGCATTATCACGTACAGAAATCTAGATCAATCAAGATATTGATCACCATTCTCTCAATCTTAATGAAGGGGGTCAGATTGCTGAGCGGTTAGGGAGTCGGGCTTTTAATCAGAAGTTTGTTGGTTCGATTCCCGGCCGTACAAAATGACGTGTCCTTGGGCAAGGCACTTCACCCTACTTGCCTCGGGGGGAATGTCCCTGTACTTACTGTAAGTCGCTCTGGATAAGAGCGTCTGCTAAATGACTAAATGTAAATGTAATGTACCTTAAATGAAACCAATGAAATTCATAGAACGAGCTATGAGATTTAACGCAGAGACGTGTGCTTGAGTGCTCTGTTGACGCTGGACCTTGGAATAACTTCAAATAACATTTTAATCCCCAGGAAGATCCTATTACGACAGACCCAGTTACCTAATATATCCTGTCTATGTTACATCAGACTACTATCATCTTTGCTCTGCTCAGCATGCCCTGCATTATATAGGCAGGGCTGCCAACTCTCACGCATGTGTAGGTATATGTGCCCTGTATAGGGTTGTGCTTCACAATCATCTTGCATTGTCTTTTGGAATAATTTCAAATTGTATTTTGCTTGATCACACAGATTTGATTTATTTTCTTTAATTAAATTAACTTTTCTGGCGCAATAGAAGTCCATATAACTATATCCAAAGTGTAAACTTTAGTCGGATAACGCAATGCTATGCTATTAAAACATATTGTACGATGTTAGGGTATTGCAATAAAAGAAGATGATAGTTAGCTACGGTACAGTAAAATGAATACATTTGGATTATAACTAGCTAGCTACTGTATCGATGATTGTTACAAGATAGCTAGCTATTATATAATCGAAAAATACTAGCTACTGTATAGCAGTGAACACTCTAGATCGCCTAGACTTTGCTCGTGAAATATTTACATTTACATTTAGTCATTTAGCAGACACTCTTATCCAGAGCGATTTACAGTAAGTACAGGGACATTACCCCTGAGGCAAGTAGGGTGAAGTGCCTTGCCCAAGGACACAACGTCATTTGAATCAAACTGGCAACCTTCAGATTACTAGCCCGTGTCCCTAACCGCTCAGCCACCTGATTTCCTATAGTTGATTGTTATGAGATAGCCACTGTACAGTATAGAAAATTGTTACTGGCTAGTGACTGAACAGCAAGCCTATAATTGATTATTACAAGCTAGCAACAGTATAATAGATGAGCACCAGCTTGCTAGCTAGCAAACTAACCCATTTAACCTAGATAGGTAATTCCAATAACATTACTTTGTTCCACATTGATATGTATAATAGTAGATAACTTCCTTTTAGTAACTTGCAAAGATGCAGTAAGCGTCACCTAGGGTGAGAGCTGGGTATGGAAGTGCGTATTAGGGTAGGGTAGGTAGAATCACAAGAGTAGGGTAGGTTATAGTAGGGTAGGGTAGGTGATGGAAGGGTAGGGTAGATTACAGGGTATGTTATAGTAGGATAATGTAGAATAGCATAGGGTATAGGTTATAGTAGGGTAGGGTAGTGCATAGTAGGGTAGGTTATAGTAGGGTAGAGTAGTGCATAGTAGAGTAGGGTAGGTTATAGTAGGGTAAGGTAGGTTATAGCAGGATAATGTCGATTAGCATAGGGTAGTGCATAACAGAGTAGGGTAGGTTACGGCAGGGTAGGGTAGGTTATAGTAGGGTAGGGTAGGTTATAGAAGGACAGGTTATAGTAGAGTAGATAATAGCAGGGATAGGGGATTGGGTATAGGTAATATCCAGGCAAATTATAGTAGGATAGGGTAGGTAATTCTAAGGTGGGATAAAATAATGTAGGGTAGGGTATAGCAGGGCAGGACAGGTTATTGTAGAGTCGGTTGCGACACAAATTTTAGGATAAAATATTTTCATAATACTATTATGTTCATGCAATTGTTTCATATTATTAAGTGACAGTTATTTATTTGTCATCTGAAACTGAAACGTAATTTCATTCTAACAATTTATATTTACAATGCTGACCGCTAAACCGCTAGATAAAGGCACGAGGCACAAGAGGCAGCCATCCAGGTTCAACACTAGGAAGAAAACCCAATTAAAGACACTCCTGATTAGTTCCCCAGTAAGATATTTACGTCAGCAAGAAGAAAAATAAATAAACGCGACTGTTCCGCCATATTCCCCAATCAGGATCCAAAATGGAGGCATGCAAACAAATATTTCACCAGCAAAGTCTAGGCGATCTAGAGTGTTCACTGCACATTTGAGGGCACTTTAGACAAACTGTCTCAAGTGTTGAACCTGATGGTTCAAATTTGCTTCGGTCCACCCTGTCATTGCTGATGGCAGGAACTGGACTTTGCACAGTGGAATAGATTTAATCACTTTGCAAATGAAGAGCAATAGCCATTTTGACCACCTGAGGGCGCTAGACTAATCTGGATGTGCAGTGTGTGTCGGGATGCCTCTGACTTGCAAAAAAGGATGGAATCAAAAAAGAAAGAAAGAAAAAGTTGAGATTCCTTGGTTCCTTTTTGCTGACCCTCAGGACTACCCTGAAGAACCTTCAAAGGGAGGCAGGAACACCTTTAAACCGATGATGTCATTGAGTTCGGCTGTCATGGTTGGGTATCCAATGAGCCCTCCAGGGTGCTACCTGACTACATCACACGCTAGCATCACTTCAGCCTTGCTCAGACCGGTGAAAACCCAGAAACATGTGCTCTCCACATGATGCCTACTGCAAGGAGGAAGAACATGGGTGTGGGTATACCTCAGTGGTTGAGCGTTTGACTGCAGATCAATAGGTACCAGGTTCAAATCCCCCTGTATGTCACTTTGGCTAAAAGTGTCTGCTAATGAATACATTATACTCTCTGAACCTACCCAGGAAAGTGTAGAGGAAGTGTACTCTCTAGAATAAGCATTCTAACCCTACAGGAGCGTAGATCTCCAATAACAGGTACAGGGTTGGAGTGTAAACCTACAGGAGGGTATCTCTCCAGGAGCAGGGTTGAAGTGTAACCCTACAGGAGGGTATCTCTCCAGGAGCAGGGTTGGAGTGTAAACTTACAGTAGGTTAGATCTACAGTAACAGGGTTGGGTAGCCTTGCTCTAGAGAAAGCATACTCTCTAAAGCGTGGCGAACTACTGTTGTGATCTAACCACTCACATCTTGTTTAGATTCCAGGAACACTGCTAAACTCTAGCCAACTTAGTATGCCAGAAGAACATTTAGCACTGTTTGTCCCAAGGCATAGTTGATCTTATACAGTACATCAAAAAGGATGTCATACTACATTCAGTAGCTTTTTGCAGTATGCAAGACCAGCATGCCTTTCTGGATATCCTGATCCACAACCCTTTATTCAGCGGAAGAGGTGTCAACCACAGACACGGTACAAAAGCAGACTGACACAAACCTGTCTGAACCAGTTGAAATTGGTTCAGTCATCTTGCCTTATACAACCTCATCTTACCCTACTCTACCTCATCTTACCCTACACTACCTCATCTTACCCTACACAACCTCATCTTACCCTACACAACCTCATCTTACCCTACACAACCTCATCTTACCCTACAGAACCTCATCTTACCCTACACTACCTCATCTTACCCTACCCTACCTCATCTTACCCTACACAACCTCATCTTACCCTACACTACCTCATCTTACCCTACACAACCTCATCTTACCTTGCACTACCTCATCTTACCCTACTCTACATCATCTTACCCTACCCTACCTCATCTTACCCTACACTACCTCATCTTACCCTACACAACCTCATCTTACCCTACACAACCTCATCTTACCTTGCACTACCTCATCTTACCCTACTCTACATCATCTTACCCTACCCTACCTCATCTTACCCTACACTACCTCATCTTACCCTACACTACCTCATCTTACCCTACACTACCTCATCTTACCCTACACAACCTCTTCATACCCTACACTACCTCATTTTACCCTACCCTACCTCATCTTACCCTACACTACCTCATCTTACCCTACACAACCTCTTCATACCCTACACTACCTCATCTTACCCTACACTACCTCATTTTACCCTACCCTACCTCATCTTACCCTACACTACCTCATCTTACCCTACACAACCTCTTCATACCCTACACTACCTCATCTTACCCTACCCTACCTCATCTTACCCTACACAACCTCATCTTACCCTACACTACCTCATCTTACCCTACACAACCTCTTCATACCCTACACTACCTCATCTTACCCTACACTACCTCATCTTACCCTACTCTACCTCATCTTACCCTACACTACCTCATCTTACCTTGCACTACCTCATCTTACCCTACCCTACATCATCTTACCCTACACTACCTCATCTTACCCTACCTCTTCTTACCCCACCTTTTCTTACCCTACCCTACCCTTGGGGTGGATTGGAGGAGGAGGAGGAGGAGAAGGTAAGTAGAGAGTAGATGAGTAGAAGATGAAGTGGGGAAGAACAGGTGCAGAGGAGGGGAGGAGTATATGGAGAGGAGGGGAGAGTAAAAAAGGAGTTAAGAGGAGTAAAGAGGGGTGCAGGGGAGGAGTAGGTGGATTAAAAGAGACACAGGTATGGAAGTTGGCCTAGGCAGTGTTCTAACCAGGACAACTACAGTAAGATGTAAATAGTCTGTGATCCAACATGAGCTTGCCTCAGCACAGCTCAGGGAATTAATGTCACAGGCCTTGTTGTTGCTCCTTAACCCTCACTCCCTCTCACCTTCCAGCTCTTACCACACCAAGTTTCCTGTGGAGACCTAATTCTCTCAGAATAGAAAGTGGAAACTAGAGAGAGCCCTTAGCCAGTCCTTACATTGACAGCTAGCGTATGTGACAGGTACCTTACAGAAGCTTCCAATTCAAGTTTAATTTGATGTGCCTTTTTTACAGTGAAGAGGTCTGTCCTAACCTTTTTTCACTTTTTTTTAACCACTGATCAGTTAACAATAATTAAAGATTACTTTTATACTGTTTGAAATGTTTTGAATATAATAAACAATGTTTGATCTATACCTTGCTATATTAAGTCATGAGCACATGAGCTTGGTTATGTCCAGGAGATAAATATGCCTATCTCTTAATTATGTTTCTTGTATCATTGATAAACTGACATTATGCTGTTTTCTTATGCCTGCATAGCTATAAGTTAGTTATTTGTCAGGTGTGACTATGAAATGTGTCACTAATGTAAGTCAGAGGTCACAATATTGCCAAAGTGTATAATGCCATGCAACTTTGAATGAGAGAAATAGAAGGAGAGACAAGGCCATTTCTAGGAGCTCTATCTAAAGACCTAAACAAAAGCTATCTAGCATACAGTGTCCTTTTTCAGTGCTTGCGAAGGCTATGCTAATCATCTTGTATCCTCCCATATTGTGATACTATTTATCTCCCTTGATTTCCTGTATTCATTGTCCAGTCTTCTGTGATACTGAACTTGAGTGCAACAGACACCTGCACACTTGATCTGCAGCTACACTTTCTATATGCACTGTTTGTTTGTCGCTTGTAAGTGTATGTTGCACTAATAAAATGTGACACGTAGTTACTCATTCACCATCAAAAATCTATCACATATTCAGGAGGAATGAGAGGTAGAAAAAACAAGATTGTAATTGAACGTGTTGGTGACCATTTAGACACCAGCACTGTTCTTATCTTAGGTTGCACCCACACCTTGGATATGACGTTTCTGGTTACAAACACTTCTTCTCGAGCACTGCAAGTGAGGGTTCCCTGTGGGACTGTGGATGGCCGCCTATCGAACAGAAATATTAAAGAGAAAAAAAACTGGGTTCAGCGAAAGTTTAATTGATGTAGCTTTTAGAGTAATGACACACCACAATTTCAGCATTAGGGGAAGAAAAGACAAACGTTGGCTGAACTATAATGAAAGTGATTTGTTTGATGTGCGTACAAGGCTGGGACTGTGCACGGTCATGTGGAAGGATCGACCGACAAACTATTCTGCTGGAGCTATTCTCAATTTCTGTGGCCTCGTTTTTTCTTCTTTTCCTCTAACTGTGTGACACTGCCCCCTGGTGGTCAGGCAGCACAGTGACAACCTGGAGATATGGAATGCTTGGCTCCTGTTATCACTACATTTTACATTCCTCATGGGCAGAGTAATAACCATGCACAGTCAAGTATACACTGATACAACAAACTTACTTGTATGATATGTATTTTCCATATTTTGTCAGTAACAAGTATGCAACATTGAGATCAACTAGAACTTTTTTAATTTACTTCTGTTGGCTTGAAATCCTGTTTTCCCGCATTGTTCTGTTAGTTAATATAGCATTCTCTATTATGCTTAGTGTTAAAAAAAATCAAGTCAACTGTTGTTTTATCTTTTTATGCTCTCTTATTCCACACACTAGTAGGTCTGTAGTGGTTTAAACGTGATGCTGATAATGTTTTGTAACTATGGTAACAATGTGTGTCCACAGCACTGTCAAATATAGCAACGATATCTGTGACATTTAAGAGTAAACAAGATTTTTTCCTCCTGGGTCCTGAGGTATGATATGTATTTTCCATATTTTGAACTGCACACAAGGTGTGGAGTTCATCACTGTTCAGGTAATCTCAGTATATCCTCTACAAACTATCCACCTAATCCCTTTAACTTAGACTTTTGATCACGCAAGCGCTCGTAAACAGGTAACACGTTCACCACGACAACTCTCGTAACCAGGTAACACGCTCACTATAGCAACTCTGGTAACCAGGTAACAAACACGGTCATGCATGTGGATACAAATATCTGGACCATTCCAGATCATGATGCACCCGTGTCTCTCCAGCACACAAAGCCAAACTTCCATCATCAGACCAAAAGGGCCCTTAAGATTTCTAACTGGGATATTTTGGCCAGTTTAACAAGTTTTACCTCTCTTGAACTTTTCTCTGTTGAAAATGAAATTGTTTTCCAGGATTTGCAGGGATTTATCAATAAAACCAAGTGGGGAATGTGGGGAGAGTCATGGTAGTACTGAACAATATGAATACGTTTATTTACAGTTCACAATAAATGATGTTTGTTCAGTTAATCTACAAAATGATTCAAATGCTGTCATCACAGCAGTCTAACGGTCAAGTTTTCACAACAAATATTAACAGGCTTACTGAAACATTCAACATCTTCACCTGACAGTCAATGTTTTTTTGCGTACATTTCCCTGATCCTGTAAATGATGTCCTCAGATTACTTCTACTTCTTATGAAACCGGCATTTTGTCCTTTATATTTTCTCCATTATATTTGAGATGCTGTTGTACCTCAGCCTTGGAAGAGGCTGCCCCCACAATGCACTTAAGACAGACATTATTCTTTCTTTACCGTAGTATGTATAATGTAGCTGCAAAAAAAAAATTGCACTGGAGTTATATTATTGCTACACCGTGCCTGGTAGCTGAGATGGGCTTAATTTGCATTGTGCCTGGTAAATACAGATCGCTCCTTAATCCTGACAACAGAAATACTGTTAGAACTCTGCACTTCTGATCCTTGAGCTTCTGCTTTACTTTCTCTGTGTACTTTTTGTAAATATATGTATGTATATATGTGTAAAGAGGGCTAGGCATGCTGGTAGCTGCAGGATTCTTACCTGTCTACAAGTCTGCAGGTTTGTCTGAGCTAGACAGGCTGACTTCTCTTCAGTTTTCTTTTAAGTTATTCTCTTCTCTCCTCCTCAAAGTTTTGCATCCCTTTTTTCATTTTCTCCTTTCCTCTCACCATTCTTCTCCTGTCCTCTCTCTCCATTCCCCTCCTCTCCTCTCCTCTGGAGGCTGGACTGAGGAGTAGCAGGTAGTGAGCAGGGCAGCTTTATATTCAGGACTCGGGACCCCGAACCAATGAAAACAAAACATGTGCCCAGGACCATCTGCAATGGAAAGACAAATCCTGTAAGATTGTGTGGACTTTGCAGAGCGGAGAAAGGTGTCCAGATGCTTCAGGTCTCAGCGAAGCTTATACACACACACTACACGCTCACACACACTCACATATACACACACTCAAACACACACATACACACACACTATACACTCACTCACAAACACACACATTCTCTCTCTCTCTTACACTCACACACATTCAAGCTTCTGATTTTCTGCTGTATCTTATATATGCACTTCTTCACAAATCAATACAATTGTAAATGTAAGTCCTGACAACATGTTTATCAGGCGCAAGGTCCAGTGTAACCTTCTGTGAGAGTGAAAATGGCTGCTGTAAGCTCCATAGTAAGCTCTCTATGCAGGGATTCAATAAAGAAAGTGATGTATTTTTTCCTTTTCACTTGAACAGAGACAGTCTTAGCTTCTGGCTCGCCTCAACCCTGCCTCTAATCCCCCCCGGAGCACTAAGCTGTCTATGAGATTTGACGGATTTATGCTAGTGGACACCTGTAACTATTATTTCTGATCCACTCAACCTCACATGGCTTTCGATTCCTGATGGCACTGCATATGGCACGAGTTACTCAATCACTGCCCCGGGTGTTGTAACTGAAGTGAATCTTTGTTGAATGAGAGCGTTGTCGACATCGTTTTACTAAGCGGCTAATAAAGTTGACCGTGCCATGCAGACGTAGCCTATTTTGTCAGAATATAACTTAATTGATGGAGGGATATCTTGCATTGCCTAAATCGAGAACCAATACATTTTAATTTTGTGTTTACGCAAATCACCTTGTAGATGGGTTAACTTTTAAGTCTTCATCTTTATTTGTGTCCTAAAACAGAAAGCGGCGTCATTACCCTCTTTGGGGCTGCCCTGCAGCGATGCTCCGACTAGGCCGAGACGGAGGCCCTGGGAGAGACATACTCCGCTGTAATTCTACTATCACCTCCCATTGATAAGCTTCCTCCGACTAGCGGTCCACCTGACATGAATGAAACGTGACGAGACACTCAGATCAGCCATAAGGACCGACACCTGCCCGAACCCAATTTAGCCTGGCTTCCTTTTTGGAACTCGAACACCACACACACCACACAAGCTGGTTAAATAACCTTCCGTATGTTCTCAATGAGATTCAGACGAGTTCAGACGAGGAACTGTTATGTGATCAGCCAACACGGAGATCACCCACTCACCATTTAAGATGGTCTGATGACATGTTATGTCATAAGTTCTTTCTAGCATGCAAGCAATTACTTTTCGGCTTTAGTTTTTAAGGGATTATGTAGCCTAGCATTTAAACACAATATTACGTATAGGTTACTTAATATAATGTATCTAGTCAATTTTAATAGCAACAATATGCTACATTTTGTATTAAAAAATAGGCCTACACGTTCAATTTATTTTCATTATTTATTTTCAAAATCTAACGTTAAGACCCATGTCCCGATCTCAGCCACCTACCACAAACCGGGCCAGGCTTGGAGCGTTCGACTCCACTCCAGGTTTTGCGGTTTACTCTGAATTCCAGTAAAGCGTAACGTACAGCAGTCATCAGCATCTCGAGCGCCAGCATACCACACACGCTGCAGGGGCACACGGTGAAATGTAACTTTCCAACGGTCTTACAACTTCAGAAAGTCCAAACATGAAGAAAAAAAACATGTTCTACACTGAACAAATCATGATTATTATCACATTATGTCAAAGTTAAAGGGTTGTTATCATTCGTGCTAAATCGTTATTTTAATAAAGATATGGTTTTTCTATTTTTTTTGTCAATTAACAGTCCAACATTTAACTTTATACGTTATTTATTCTGTACTAGAGCAACTACCACCACGGAGAGAAATCCTAGCAGCGTGGTCCTTTTTTTTAAGAAAAACAAAAAGTGTACTTCCTGTTTCGGGGTGGTCCACAGACTTGGAGAAAGAGAGAGGGAGGGGGGCGGGGAGCAGAAGGGGGTTCACATTCCCCTATAGGCTGTGCAACCAACTTCGGGCTTTGCGGGACTCAGTAAGCGAACATGGGGCTCAATTTTCTTGAAGTTTTCGAGTAGTGGCTCTGAAGAAAACTATGGAAAGCGACTGATAAAAGAGGATCAAGGCGCGGTTATAGCCGGGCCAGCGGAGTTGTACTACATCTGTATGTGCCTTCCAGAGCGTTGGGATAACTTTATTGGAAATTCTTAAACCCCCAGCGGGACTCGAGCGCTTGGTCTCCGCGACTCTTCCAAGAAACCGTCCGGGAACAAGTTTTAAAAAAAACCTGATGAACTCTCAATTGTCTTTTCTGCAGAGGTAAGATACAATTACAGTGATGTTACATGCTATTATGTACATAACCAGTATGTGTTACGCTTGTAAAAACGTCAACATTTGCAATAAGCGCAAAGATAATAAGACGATACAGGCTAGTTCAATGCATTTGTTCAAGTATGCCAATGTGTGTAAGAGTCATTAATTTCTTAATAACCTATACAAGACGTGGTGCCGTGGGTGGGAATTCATTTAATCGCATATTCAATGCGGGGATGTGCAAAAAAAGTTTGCGCATTGATTGTTTATCAGTTTTGTTTTGTTTTGCAGTGGCATGTGATTATAAATTGAGTCCCAGTTGAATGTGGCCATGATTTGTTTCTAATGCTCATTGATTTTGCTCGGTGGTTCCAGTATTAAGACAGTTCTCTTTGCTAGTCAAAAACCAGCCAGACCACCGTGAAAGGCCTTTCTTTTCCCAGTGAGCGCTTCGCCGCATAACCTTCTCCTGTTCTGCCTCCTGTGTTCTGAGCTTGTAAATTCTTCCCTCACGGTTTGATGTTTGAAAATAGCCACAGGAATAATGCTCGTCTTGGAATGTTGTCTTCCGTGTCGAGACGGAAAGTGTCTAAATGAAAAAATATAACTTTTTAGAGTGTTTAATATTGTTGTTTTTTGCATCAACGACAAACCAACGTCTCAGGCTTGTACACAGTCTGCGAGACTCCCAAACCGTCAGGGCCTTGCTGAGTGTGTTGGGGTTACCAAATTCCGTAGAGGGTCGTAGGACAGCATGAGAGCAGCTGTTTCTTGTAACCTGAAATACTTGAGGTGCCAATATCTTTTCCAAATGTGTGTTTCCGTCTGGACACCCACGACAGAACGACATCCTTATCTCAAACAGTAGGCCTACTCTTCAGGTCAAGAGCTGTAATTGACATCCTGTTATTTGTTGATTCGTTTTTATTATTTAATATCCGATGTATTTAGTATAACTCTCCCACGCTATAGCCTAATATTCATTTCTTAAAAGGACAACGAGAACAATACTAGCCTAATAATCAGAAGTAATCTTAGTAATTATCCTTGAATGAGGTCACTTTATCTGTTAATGTGCCCAGTTAAGGGCTTTTTAGGCTAATGTGGTGTTAATGTCCTGAAGTGTCAACACTAGAGACTATTGACCTACCAAACACCTCAGATCTCATGACTGAGCAGAGTAGTGGTGGTGTCAAGCCCCCTCCAGACCTCCAGCAGTCTGAGTCTACAGGACAGGGAGTTTGATTCGTTCAGAAGACTTTTTTTTTTTTTTTTACCAAAACGACGTAGTCGGCCTACAAATAGCGCACGTGGAAAGTGCAGCAGAAAATCAAGGATCTGAAGTGCGTAGTGACTCATCACGCAGTCTCACGTCCAGATTTCAGTCGCGCGTCTTGTTGTTTTTGGAGTAACCGTTAGGGCGCTTGTTCAGAGAGAACGTGCGGACTCGGCCTTAAGATGACCACACGCACGAGTGGATTGGTCTATGTTTAAACATCCATTTTGCACACTTTATTCTATACTCTTGAAGTATGACTGTTTACCCTCTGATCTGCACCTCTCCATTTTTTTCACAATGAGTTTTCATGTTTTTCCTTGTCTTTCTCAAGGGTTTAGGTTGGACCAGGGGCAGTTCTATGGGCGTATGTGAAGCCTTCTGTTACACTGCTTGTAAAAAGGGCTGTACAGAGACATTTTGATTTGATTTAGATTTGGTTGCCATGTTTTGGATGAAGGGGGCTAAACCCTGTTTAGATGAGACTGACTTCAATGGTCATAGAGAAGTGTTTTGTGGAGCCTGGTAAATACAGACCGTTCCTTGACTCTGATCACTGAAATACCGCTCGAACTCTGCACTTCTGATCTCCAGATCATTGATTTTCTGCTGTATTTTTGTATGCACTGTTGCTATGAAGCTTTGGATGGAAGTGAAATGAATATAAGGTGAATGTAACCCATTCCAGCTCTTCCTCCAGCCCAGGAGGTCCAGCTCATCCTAACTAATCCAGTCAGATCAAATCAAATGTAATGTGTGTAGTCCATTCCACAAGCAATGTCACAGACAGACAATGCTTCACAGATTCCCAAACAACTGCACCTAATAGGGAGTCAGGTGGCTGAGCGGTGAGGGAGTCGGGCTAGTAATCCGAAGGTTGCCAGTTCGATTCCCGGTCATGCCAACTGACGTTGTGTCCTTGGGCAAGGCACTTCACCCTACTTGCCTCGGGGGAATGTCCCTGTACTTACTGTAAGTCGCTCTGGATAAGAGCGTCTGCTAAATGACTAAATGTAAATGTAAATCTCTGAAGGAAGACAAGGTAAAACTCCCAGACAAACTAAAACATTTTATTTTATATAAACCTTGAAGCCTATCATGGTTTGGTTTGACATGCCTGGTCACAGAGGTTAACCTGAACTCCCAGCCACGGCAAGTCTCTGGGTAACATTTGGTTGGCCCACACAGACGAGCTGTAGGTGTACCTGTGTTGGGGGGTCTGAGCTGGGGGGATGGTAGGAGGGTCAGGCTCTGGGGTGTTCCTCAGGTTAGAGTTGGGCTGACCTGGGGGGTGGAGAGGGGGGGCTTGTTTTGGGGGTCTGGGAGCGACTATGCTGGTCTGGGGTCAGCAGGGGGACGGGGGGTTGAAAGGGGGTGGGGGCAGGGCAGGGCTGGTCTGGGGTTAGAGGGGGGACAGTGGGGTTGTGAGGCAGGGCAGGGCAGGGCTGGTCTGGGGTTAGAGGGGGGACAGTGGGGTTGTGAGGCAGGGCAGGGCAGGGCTGGTCTGGGGTTAGAGGGGGGACAGTGGGGTTGTGAGGCAGGGCAGGGCTGGCCCAGGTGGTGGAGGCGCTTGGCCCAGGGGGGTGCACTTGTGCCTTGGCCCTGTGTGAAAAGCACGGTTGGTGGGCTTCCCATGCTGGCCTCCTCTTTATCAGGTGCTGATGGGTCTGTGTCAAAGCCAAAAGGACACTCAATAGGGGACGTCCTAAACAAATAAACCATACAGGAAGGACTAGTGTTCTTGTATCTTACACAGTAATACAGGATGTTGCAAGGGTTCCTGTAGCTAGTCAGCTAATGTCCTCAGTTTTGACCTGATCAGAAGGAGCAGAGACTGACCAGGGAGTGGAGAGGGAGGAGGGATGGAGAGGAGATGGAAGGGAGGAGGGGTGGAGAGGATGGAGGAGAGCGAGGAGGGCTGGGGGAGAGGGAGTGGAGAGGGAGGAGGCCTGGGTGAGATAAAGGAGGGCTGGGAGGAGAGAGGGTGGAGGGCTGGGGGAGAGGGGAAGGGGGAGGAGGGCTAGGGGAGGAGTTCTGGATTCCTGTGTGTGTCCGATACACATCATGTGACGCAGGCAGGCAGCAACAAGCGGTGTGTTTTTGTCCAGATTTCATTTTGGGCCGCTAAGCAAGGAACACGTGTCACATGACGTGCCCGTGCCCTCCCCCCTCCTCCCGCCTCCTTGCAGGGAGACCACCATGGCTGAGAGGCCCTCAATCGGGCCCTTTCACACCCTGTGAACCTGAAACAATCAGGGTTTAATAGCAGCTGTCTTTCTGTCTGTCCCTGTCCACCTTAGGCTCTTTGGGCTGGGGCTGAGGCTGGGGCAGATAGACTGAGACCTGCCCAACTGGCTGCGTTTCAGGGTTTTACATTTTTCAAACTTGTTGCTCGTTCTCTCTCAGCCTCCCCTCTCCACACCTGTCTCTCTTACAATTACATTTAGTCATTTAGCAGATGCTCTTATTCAGAGCGACTTACAGTAAGTACAGGGACATTCCCCCCGAGGCAAGTAGGGTGAAGTGCCTTGCCCAAGGACACAAAGTCATTTTTCACGGCCGGGAATCGAACTGTCAACCTTCAGATTACTAGCCCGATTCCCTAACCGCTCAGCCACCTGACTCCCCTCTTCATTCATGTGAGGAAATGTGGGACTTAGGCTGAGTGAATTTTGTTTGTTTGTGAGAGATGGAGTGTGTGTGTGTGAGAGAGGGAGTGTGTGTGTGTGAGAGAGAGAGGGAGTGTGTGTGTGTGAGAGAGAGGGAGTGTGTGTGTGTGAGAGAGGGAGTGTGTGTGTGTGAGAGAGAGAGGGAGTGTGTGTGTGAGAGAGAGGGAGTGTGTGTGAGAGAGGGAGTGTGTGTGTGAGAGAGAGGGAGTGTGTGTGTGTGAGAGAGGGAGTGTGTGTGTGTGAGAGAGGGAGTGTGTGTGTGAGAGAGGGAGTGTGTGTGTGTGAGAGAGGGAGTGTGTGTGTGTGTGTGTGTGAGAGAGGGAGTGTGTGTGAGAGAGAGAGGGAGTGTGTGTGTGTGTGAGAGAGGGAGTGTGTGTGTGTGAGAGAGGGAGTGTGTGTGTGTGAGAGGGAGTGTGTGTGTGTGTGAGAGAGGGAGTGTGTGTGTGTGTGTGTGTGTGAGAGAGGGAGTGTGTGTGGGAGAGAGGGTGTGTGTGTGTGTGAGAGAGGGAGTGTGTGTGTGTGAGAGAGAGGGAGTGTGTGTGTGTGTGAGAGAGAGTGTGTGTGTGAGAGAGAGTGTGTGTGTCTCTGAGGCTCAGACCAGACCCAGTGTTGTGTTAGTAATATAGTGAGTCTATGATGAAGGGACAAACTCATTTCCTTCCCAGTGTGCCAGACAGAGAGGAGCACATCAGACACAAGACAGGATCTCTCTCTGCATCACTGCACACTCACTGCATGAAACCTGCTCACATACACTCCTTCTCTCTCTCTCTCTCTCTCTCTCTCTCTCTCTCTCTCTCTCTCTCTCTCTCTCTCTCTCTCTCTCTCTCTCTCTCTCTCTCTCTCTCTCACTCTCACTCTTTCTCTCTCTCACTTTCTCTCTGTCTTCCTCACTCTCACTCTTTCTCTCTCTCACTTTCTCTCTGTCTTCCTCACTCTCTCTCTCCTCCTTCCTATCTCCTCCCTCTCTCCCCCTCTCTCTCCTACCCTCTATCCCTCAGCAGACTGAAAGAAAAGATGAGGCGGTGTTTATTATTTCGCCAGGTTGCCATGGCCGCTGTGCGTTTGTGTGTCGTCACCAGTAATTACAACTCCAATGTTTCTCCTCTCCCTGCCCTGCCCTGCCCTCCTTTCCCCTCCCCTCATTTCCCCTCCCCTCCTCTCCCCTCCCCTCCCCTCCTTTCCCCTCCCCTCCTCTCCCTTCCTTTCCCCTCCTCTCTGCTTCTCTCCCTCCCCTCCCCATTTCCAGGAGTTACGTTTGATAAGCAGTTAGATTTGAATTCTGGTTCAGTAACTTCCTATGTGGAAGGAAAGTATTGTTCCTCACTGTCCCCCTCTGACATCCTAACTACCTCTCTGCTTACCTGGCTCTGTGGTACCCTGTTCACACATCATCTCTGTTGTAAACTAGAGATGACTTGACACAGAAAATATCTAATGTAAACTTGAGATTACTTTACACAGAGAATATCTGTTGTAAACGAGGGATGACTTTACACAGAAAATCTCTACTGTAAAGAACATATTAGCCTATGTTGCACTCAAAATGATTGTTAATATGATTCCTAGCATGAAACCGACAGAATGATAGTCAGACAATTTTTTTCATGGGTGGTAGACTACATTGAAAGGAACTGTTTCGACCAAATCTATTGATTACTATGCGATCGCCTATCAATCGCCTATAGATTCATTAAGCCTATAGCTAAACTAATTACACTTGGCTCTCATTTTTACAATAGGCTACTTAGACCGTGTCCTGACAATAAATGAAGAACATTACATGTTTTGCCAGGGTAACTGGATCTAATTAGACCATTGAATGTTTATAGAGATGGGAAGAAACCACAAAGACGCACAACAAACGTAAGCTACGAAGCTACCATGGAGCAAGGCAGAAGAAAAAATAAAAATACGTTTTGAATAAACTTTCCTTTTTGTGTCGTGTGAAAAAAGTTTCGAAAGGTAGAACAAATATTTTCGAATTTATTTTTGAAAAACAAAAAAAGAATTAATTCTAAAGGTTGAAATACTATTTTCGAAAATAGGTTGGCTTCATTGATGAGTACTTGATGAGGACTCTATATAATCTACAGTAGGTTGCTCTCTACTCTGTTCGAGGCTTTTCTGTACTCCTCTCCTTTCACTGTGTGTGTGAAAAGATTAGTTTCCCATGTGATCTGAAAAGTTTAACAAATTCTTTTTCAAAATGTTGAAAATAAATTTGGGAAAAAATATTTAGAAAAAACGAAAAGGTTGAAAAACAAATATTATTTCACACACAAAACAGGTGTCAAGTTTTTTCAAAATTATTTTTTAAATCTTTCAAACTTTTTGGATGATTTGAAGGGAGATGTTCGAAATTGTTAGCCTGGTCCTAACCAGACTCCCGTACATTGCATTTGTACTTAGAGTCTGGGCTCGATCCATTGACAAGCATTAACTTCCTCGAAGGCGGGTACTCTGTTGAAGTTTAAAACTAATGGATCTGCCAAGAGCCACTCTGGATCTGGCATAACCAATCGCTAGCGTTCGCCTTAGCCCTTCTCAGCGTAATAAATGGTTGAAATGCGTGAGAAATACAAGGTGTTGCATGAGATCGTGAGAAATTAGTTGAAATACGTGAGCCCTGTTATACCTAAACCATGCAACGGAACTCTCCAGCCGATACAAGCAATGCTTTGTTAAACAAGAAGACGCTCATTTTGATGTAGTGCAACTGAGGGAGCAGTTAGTGGGAAAATAAGAAAAGAAAGAAATGTATATGAGAGATAATATATGCGTTGCACAAGGCAAGCACATACAAAAAAGTGTTTGGGTGTCAACAAAGTATGTTCCTCTGACTTCTGGGGAAGCAGGTGACGTAGCACCTGTAGCTGTCCCAGATCACACACCTCCATACTGCCCAGTCATCCCAACACACAGACAAACACAATTAGGCCTTTAGAAAAAGAATATTGTTGGCAGGCAGAGAGAGAGACGGCTATTCTGTTACTGTAGGACCTGCTGGAAGAGATGGAACTGAACTGTGGGGATGAATCAGAGGGAACTGGAGAGACAGAGAGAGAGACAGAGTTGACTGGCGAGATGGAGGAAAGGAAGACAGAGACAGGGAGGGAGAGGGAGAGAAGAGAGAGAAAGACGGAGAGAAAAAGAGAGAGATAGAAGGAGAGAAAGAGAGCGAGAGCAAGAGATTGTTTTAAATCTGCAGTGAGTCAAGCTCTCAAATTTATGCCCATGGGCTTCTTCTTGGGTGGGCTAGCGGGAGGGAGAGAGAGAGAGAGAGAGGAGGGAGGGAGGAGGGCGGGGGAGGATCTCTGCTGCTGGGGAAAGTTGCAGACTCCACACTGCTCTCTCTGCAGCTTAGCTGGAGCACAGGCCAGATCCTGACTGTCCGGCTCCCTCTCCTGACTGTCCGGCTCCCTCTCCTGACTGTCCGGCTCCCTCTCCTGACTGTCCGGCTCCCTCTCCTGACTGTCCGGCTCCCTCTCCTGACTGTCCGGCTCCCTCTCCTGACTGTCCGGCTCCCTCTCCTGACTGTCCGGCTCCCTCTCCTGACTGTCCGGCTCCCTCTCCTGACTGTCCGGCTCCCTCTCCTGACTGTCCGGCTCCCTCTCCTGACTGTCCGGCTCCCTCTCCTGACTGTCCGGCTCCCTCTCCTGCGTCTCAGCATCCACACGCTGCTCTGGAGGAAGGAAGTGGGCTTATTAGTTTTGGTGTTTTGGTTTGTGGTTTGGTCTACGCCGTAGTAATGTTCTCCTATGTGTCTGCTGTCGCGGGCTATTGCGTCAGCTAGCAGGAAAGGAATGAGAAAGACTGTTTGTATATTTACGATTGTGTGTGTGTCAGTGTGTGTGTATGTGTGTGTATATATGTGTGTGTGTGATACTGTATTGAAGAGGGAGCAGTGTTGTCTGAAAAGAGGCTTGATTGAGCAGATGTGCTGGAGAGTGTCAGCTGAATGTGAGCTCACCTTCAGTCCTCCTCCCCTCTCATTCCTTTTATTTCCCTCCCCCAGACATGTTCTCCTCTCCTCTCTCTCTCTCTCTCTCTCTCTCTCTCTCTCTCTCTCTCTCTCTCTCTCTCTCTCTCTCTCTCTCTCTCTCTCTCTCTTCACCTCGTCTCCTTCTCTTCTCTCCCTTCTGCCTCTTTTGTCTTCTCCTCTCCTACCCTCGTCTCTCTCCCCTCCTCGTCTCTCTCCCCTCCTCGTCTCTCTCCTACCCTCGTCTCTCTCCCCTCCTCGTCTCTCTCCTACCCTCGTCTCTCTCCCCTCCTCGTCTCTCTCCTACCCTCGTCTCTCTCCCCTCCTCGTCTCTCTCCTACCCTCGTCTCTCTCCCCTCCTCATCTCTCTCCTACCCTCGTCTCTCTCCTCTCCTCGTCTCTCTCCTACCCTTGTCTCTCTCCTACCCTCGTCTCTCTCCTACCCTCGTCTCTCTCCTACCCTCGTCTCTCTCCCCTCCTCGTCTCTCTCCTACCCTCGTTTTTCTCCCCTCCTCATCTCTCTCCTACCCTCGTCTCTCTCCTCTCCTCGTCTCTCTCCTACCCTCGTCTCTCTCCTACCCTCGTCTCTCTCCTTTCAGATTGTATCTTCTGTTTGTTTTACCCAACATCACAGACTATCAGAGGGAATCACATCTTCCAGTGATTCCCTCTGTGTGTTTCTGTGTGTGAGCGATGAAAACGTCCATCATTGTAAAATATTATCAAAAGAAAGGAAATTCGAACAGTACAACCCTAACTCCACCCATGCATACATACACACACACACCACACTCACAACACAGTCACTCACACACACAAACACATACTTTAACACACACACAACACACACACACCAGCCCTGTCAGATCTGATGAGTGAATGCATCTTCTCTTCCTAAACTATTTGCTCAGGGCTTCCACCACGCCGCAGAAAAGCCCCTCAGGGCAGGATCCTGCTCCTTGCCTGGCCTCGGCTCTGTGAGCTAATGCAACGTGAAGGGATTACGATTATTGGTGGAGTTGTAAACCATTAGGGCTGTTATTTACAAGAGCAATGGTCTTGGGTTAGGTGTTGCAGGGGTTGGGGGGGGTTGGTGTGTGTGGAGGGGTTGGTGTGGGGGGGTGTGGGGGGTAGCTCAGAACCCATAACAACTGTACTCTCCACAGACCCTGGAGACATCTGGTCTTCATTGCTCCTCCGTGACATAACGGTGCCTGTTAATCACAGCATGGGAGGTACTTCCTGGTGCGCTGCTAGGACACTGGGTCTGGGGGGGGAGTCCCCCAGATCTGTTGCCAGGTAACAGCATGGGAAGGGTTGTAGCTCAGTGGTAGAACATTTGACACTGCAGATCAAGAGGTCCTAGGTTTCCCCCCTGTATGTCTCTTTGGATTAAAGCTTCGGCTTAATGAAGATATTGTCATTATAACCAGCAACAGTTAGCTCTCTGTCACATGCTGAAGGAGCAGCCGGGGTCCTGACAGTACTGTGGGCACTATAGGATGGTGACAGGGTGAGGGTGGTGACAGGGTGAGGATGGTGACAGGGTGAGGATGGTGACAGGGTGAGGGTGGTGACAGGGTAGTGACAGGGTGAGGGTGGTGACAGGGTAGTGACAGGGTGAGGGTGGTGATAGGGTGAGGGTAGTGACAGGGTGAGGGTGGTGACAGGGTGAGGGAGGTGACAGGGTAGTTACAGGGTGAGGGTGGTGACTGGGTGAGGGTAGTGACAGGGTGAGGGAGGTGACAGGGTAGTGACAGGGTGAGGGTAGTGACAGGGTGAGGGAGGTGACAGGGTAGTGACAGGGTGAGGGTAGTGACAGGGTGAGGGTGGTGACAGGGTGAGGGTAGTGACAGGGTGAGGGTGGTGACAGGGTGAGGGTAGTGACAGGGTGAGGGAGGTGACAGGGTAGTGACAGGTTGAGGGTGGTGACTGGGTGAGGGTAGTGACAGGGTGAGGGAGGTGACAGGGTAGTGACAGGGTGAGGGTGGTGACAGGGTAGTGACAGGGTGAGGGTGGTGACAGGGTGAGGGTGGTGACCTGGTGTATCTCAGCAGGAAGCAGGTGGCAGCTGCTGTTGTTTCAGATGCTTAGCTGCTCTCTTCTCCTCCTCCTCCCCTACCTCACTCTGTCCCTACCTCTATCCCTGCTCCATCTGCCTTCTCTCTCTCTCTCCTCCTCCTGCCTGTCTTACCACCCCAGCCCCTATCCTGCCCCTACCTCAACAAAGGGGTGCACCTGCCACCAAAAGTGTGCAGGGTGCGTGAGAGAGAGGAAGAGGGTTTAGTGTGAGTGTGTGTGTTTGGAGGGGGGAAGTGTGTGTATGTGTGTGTGACCAGAAGGCAGTGAAAGGATGAGTGTGTGAGGGTGTTTCTGTACTCTGTGTGTTGGCTGGTGATGAGGCCCGAGGGGCCTGCTGTGCGTTTGTGCCAGGCTCCAAGCAGAGCAGAGAAGCCAGGGCCACACACACACTCATGAGGTGCCACACATACTTGGAGGGGCAAGGAGTGTGATGGTGGGAGAAGGAAATGGAGGAAGGAGGCAGAGGGGAGATTGGAGGGGGATACAGGGTGGAGGAGGGGAATTAACTGCTGCAACTACTGATACCAGCCTGGTGTGTAGAGATCGTGTTTCCATCTTAGTTGCCCTGAAGAAGGGGTGGGCTGCTATCTGTCTCTCTCTCTTACCCTCTCTCTTTCTCTCTCACACACACACACACACACACCTGGCCAAACAGCCCCCAGGTATGACCCCATGTTGACGTTCCACCTCTGAGTGCTCAGGTGTTTCCTGGCTGTGGGGGTGAGTGTGAGAAGCAGCTTCTGGGCTCCACAGTAACACCTCTGTGTGTGTGTGTGTGTGTGTGTGTGCGTGTGTGTGTGTGTGTGTGTGCGTGTGTGCCTGTTACCACAGTAACAGCCTGGGTGATCCAGTCAGCCGCCTTCCCCAGTCTGTTGACCTATTGCTGTGCTCCGTTTCTCAGAGCCAATCAGGTGACAACTTCCTGGTTCAGGCAGGGTGAGGAAGTTACAGTCCGGAGCCAGACTCATTACCTGGTGGAGGACGGTTCCCAGCCCAGTGTGTTCTACAGAACCCTCCTGTGTGTTCTACAGAACACTCCTGTGTGTTCTACAGAACACTCCTGTGTGTTCTACAGAACCCTCCAGTGTGTTCTACAGAACACTCCAGTGTGTTCTACAGAACCCTCCTGTGTGTTCTACAGAACCCTCCTGTGTGTTCTACAGAACCCTCCTGTGTGTTCTACAGAACACTCCTGTGTGTTCTACAGAACCCTCCAGTGTCTTCTACAGAACATGCCAGTGTGTTCTACAGAACACTCCTATCTTCCACAGAACCCTAGTGTATTCTACATAATGTTCTTTTGTTCTACTGAATGTTCCTGTGTTCTACAGAACCTAAGAACCCAACAGAGATGTGTGTGAGCGGGGCGGGGTCAGGGGGATGATGTAAGGAACCATGTTGTTTTTCATTGGCTGGAATTCAAGGTTAAATTCCTGGGTGGAAAGCCTCAGCCCATCTTAGATCAGGGGAAGGACTTCCTGATGTCAGAGGGACAGTGCCTCTCCCCAACTGACATGTTCATCCATCTAAGCAGATGATTGGACCAGAAACTTCTCATTAAAGATCTGACAGAAAATGGTATACTGTTATGACTGAGAGGAAAATCTAGAAAAATCCATATATTTCATTTTGTTTCCTTGTCTAGTTTCCTAGTCTGTGTTCTGTTTCCTGTCTGTGTGTTCTGTTTCCTGTCTGTGTGTGGCTACAGGTAATGTAAAGGTGAATGTCTGGCTCCTCCTCCCTCAGCCTGTGTGTCTCCCCCCCCCCTCTCCCCCCCCCACACACACACACACAGTGTCCCAGCTCACACACTAATATCCTAGAGAGAAGCCCTTGGGCTGCTGGGGCATCTATGCCTGCATACTTACACACATGCTCCAGCTTGTCTGTTTGTGTGTGTACGTTTGTGTTCGTTTGTGTGTACGTGTGTGTGTGGGCGGACTGTGTGTGTGTTCTCAGGCATAGTACTTGTGGGCCAAGTGGGTGGAGAACTTGTCTGCAACATGAAGAAAGTAATTTACAGTATCGGAAGTTTACTGTTGGTCTTGCAATCCTCAAACAACACTCTTGTTTGTGAGTTCAATTTCCTGAAAGGTGAATGGTTGTGGCAACATTTCCTTTTTACAAAGATGTATTACTGTCTTTAGTTTCAAAGAAAAATAAATAGGAACGTGATAGTTAGATTCTGCTGTTTCAAACAGCTCTATATTCATGCTCTGTCTCCTCTCGTTTAATTATCTCACAATAACTAAAAATAGGAACTGGATTTAGTTGTCCATCTTTTTCATCCTTCCTGCGCAAGTACACACACTTCCTGTATGTCTACATGCGCTTCCTGTATGTCTACATGCACTTCCTGTATGTCTACATGCACTTCCTGTGTGTTAGGTGTGTGCGAGGTGAGGATGGTGTGTGTAAAGTGTGTGGGCACTACCCAAACCATAAGACATTACCCCCAATAGTTTTTAAATGTAAACACACACAAACACAGAAACGCACACAGTTTGAACACTGGACCAGTAATAGCCTTTGTGGTCAAAAAGTTATTGGTGAAGAAGCACCACTAGACTCACACACAGACGTTGTCTCTCTCTCTTTCTCTCTCACACACACACACATACACACACTCTTTCTCTCACACACACACACACACACACACACACTCCCTCTGCGTCCCTGTGAGGAGAGCGGGGTGTTTAAGTGGAGTGCTGTGGTGTGGTGCCTCTGCTAGCAGAGCTGAAGACTTGAGAGCAGCAGAGAGCAGGCGCCCACACAAGCCTTTGTGTGCGAGAGGGTCTGTACATAGCCCACACCACCAGGCCCTCTGTCTAGCAACCACACGCCTGCTGGAGGGAGGGGAGAGGGAAGGGACAACTTGTGTAGGGGATGGCTGGAGCTGGGGCTGGGGTGAGGCTGGGGTGAGGCTGGGACTGGGGGTGAGGCTGGGGTTTGGGTGAGGCTGGGACTGGGGGTGAGGCTGGGGTTGGAGTTGGGGTTGAGGCTGGGGGTGGGCTTGTGGGTGTGGGTGTGAGGCTGGAGCTGGGACAGGAACTGGGCTAAGGCTGGGGGCTCGGCTGGTGTGACGTGAGTTCCCAGGGGAGCAGCTTGCTCATTACCAGATCACCTCAGATGATAAAGATCCATTTAGAGAGACACTGTAGCCCCCCCCCACCCCCCCACCCAGTAGACCCCCCTGAGGGAGTGGAAGTGATTACAGCAGCAGTCTGATTGCAGCATTGTCTCCAATACACAATCACCGAACTGACAGCCTGCACCGAGGTGTTGTCCTACTATTGTCCTCCTGTGTCTGGAGGAGGAGAGTGTGGAGGTGGTGGAGGAGCAGGAGGTGGAGGTGGTGGAGTAGGAGGAGGGTGTGGGGTGTGGAGATGGTGGAGGAGGAGGGGAGAGTCTGGGTTGTGGAGGTAGTGGAGGAGTAGAGGGTGGAGGAGGAGGAGGAGAGTCTGGGGTGTGGAGGAGGAGGAGAGTCTGGGGTGTGGAGGTAGTGGAGGAGGAGAGGGTGGAGGAGGAGGAGGAGGAGGAGAGTCTGCGGTGTGGAGGAGGAGGAGAGTCTGAGGTAGTGGAGGAGGAGAGGGTGGAGGAGGAAGAGGAGAGTCTGCGGTGTGGAGGAGGAGGAGAGTCTGGGGTGTGGAGGTAGTGGAGGAGGAGGAAGAGAGTCTGGGGTGTGGAGGTGGAGGAGAGGGTGGAGGAGGAGGAGGAGAGGGTGGAGGAGGAGAGTCTGGGGTGTGGAAGAGGAGAGGGTGGAGGAGGAGGAGAGTCTGGGGTGTGGAGGAGGAGGAGGAGAGTCTGGGGTGTGGAGGAGGAGGAGAGGGTGGAGGAGGAGGAGGAGAGTCTGGGGTGTGGAGGAGGAGGAGAGGGTGGAGGAGGAGAGTCTGGGGTGTGGAGGAGGAGGAGAGGGTGGAGGAGGAGAGTCTGGGGTGTGGAGGAGGAGGAGAGGGTGGAGGAGGAGAGTCTGGGGTGTGGAGGTAGTGGAGGAGGTTGTGGAGGCAGGGGTTTCATGGGGCTGTGAAACATGTGTGAAATGGGAGCACGGTATTAAGGAGCTGTGCTCAGCCGGGGGTCTATTGTGTGGAAGGATGAGCCCCCTACTGGCCTCCATGATCTCCTTCATTCATATGGAGAGTCTGGGTATCTGGGGTTTGGGTCCTGGGTTTTGCCTGGTTCTGGGTCTAGTCTAGTCTGGGTCTCTGGATGCTACTTGTGGCTGTTACAAGGCAGTATGACACGTGGAGATTGTGTGTGTGTGTGTGTGTGTGCATGTGTACATATGCCTGTTTTGCATAGTGTTATCCAGTTGTGTAGAGCCAACATCAGTCGTGCGATGGTCAATACTGGAAGTCTATTAAAAACCCACATGACAAAGAGCAGAACAAACACCACTGGTTTGCTCAGGATCTCCTAACAAACACTCGACAAGGAGGACGGAGAGGGAGAGGGGGAGAGGGGGAGGAGGAGGGGATGAAAGAGAGAGGGAGAGGGGGAGAGGGGGGAGGAGGGAGGGGATGAAAGAGAGAGGGAGAAGGGGGAGGAGGGAGGTGATGAAAGAGAGAGGGAGGTATCACATCACACTTTAGTACTACTCTTAGTATGGTTGATGAGCCTTGAGAGGAGAGGAGGGGAAAGTAAAGGGGAGAGGAGAGGAGAGGAGAGGGGAGGGGAATGGAGAGGAGAGGAGAGGGGAGGGGAGGGGAAGGGAGGGGAGGGGAATGGAGAGGAGAGGAGGGGAGAGACACACTGCTGTCATGTGATGGAGTTGTGAGACAGACCAGAGAGATAGTGAGAGAGGTGTGGGTGTAGGTGTGGTGCGGTGTGGTGCGGTGTGGTGCGGTGTGGTGCGGTGTGGTGCGGTGTGGTGCGGTGTGGTGCGGTGCGGTGTGGTGGGGTGTGGGTGCGGTGGGTGTGGTGGTGTGGTGGGTGCGGTGGTGTGTGCGGTGTGGTGTGGTGCGGTGCGGGTGCGGTGCGGTGCGGTGCGGTGTGGTGTGGTGCGGTGTGGTGCGGTGTGGTGCGGTTGTGGTGTGGTGCGGTGCGGTGTGGGTGCGGTGTGTGGTGTTATATGTGCTCTTAAGAGAACAGAGAGAGTTTTACAGTAGCAGAGAGAGAGAGGATGGAGAGAGAGGGCGAGTGAGGACGTTGACTAGAAGAAGAGGAGAAGCAGGAGGGGGGGGGCAGATCTGAGGGGAGGGGGAGTAGGGGGGGAGGGGAGGTGATTAAAATTCATCCCACGGTGCAAACAAAGGGGAGAATGAAAGGAGAGAGAATGCAGGAGAGCGAGAGTGGAAAGATTTGGATGAAAAGATTGTAAGCCTTCCTTGTAGACTGCAGATCCCCGCGCAGGTCTACTAAATCACTGGCTTTGACTCACAGGACAATCACAGGACAGGAGAGGGGGGGAGAAGGGAGGGGGGAGGGCGAGGAGAAGGGGGAGGGAGGAGGAGGAGGAGAAGGGGGAGGGAGGAGGAGAAGAGGGAGGAAGGAAGGAGGAGAGAGGGGAGGGGCAGGAGGGATGAAGGAGGAAGAACATTTATTATTCTGCAAACTCCACCCCCCCACCACACTCCCCACACTAAGACTCATCAAGGCAGCTGAACAGGAGGTCAACAATTGACTCAATTACAAGACAAACTATCCGAGGGCCCTCCAGCCCACTCACAGCAGACCTCGACCCTCCCTGGCAGTCTGCTGTTGTTTTTCTCTCTTTCTCTCTTTCTTCTCCCTTTCCCCCTCTCTTTTCTCTGGGGTCCTCAGGGCCGAGCTTGCCCCCTGAAGGAGCCCCAGACAGACACAGGAGCCCTGGTCCTCATCTGGAGCAGGCACCCTTTCAGACCCTCAATGACTCCCTCTCTACTGGAGGGCCGCAGGAGACGAGGAGGGGGGAGAGAGGGTGGAAGGAGTGCAGGGAAGAGCTAGGGAGAGGAGGGAAGGGAGAGAGAAGGAGGGAGAGAGGGAGGGAGAAGGAATGAAGGAAAAAGGGAAGGAGAGCAGGGAATGAGCTAGGGAGAGAGGAAGGGAGAGAGAAGGAGGGAGAGAGGGAGGGATGGAGAGAGCAGGAGGGAGAGAAGGAGGGAGCAGGAAAGAGAGTGAGGGAGAAGGAAGGAAGGAGAGCAGGGAGCAAAGGACATAGATGTAGAGATCGAGGGGGGTCACAGGAGAGCTCAGTTGTCTCTCGTCCTTCCTCTCTCTTATTTGTCCTCTCTCTGTTTCAGTCCTCTGTCTGTCTTTCTTGCGTCCTCTGGCATCTGATAGGCTGTTAGCTAGTAGAGGAGCCCATATGTAATCATCTCATCTAGGAATGTAATCAGGCCCACAAACAACACAGACGTTATCACACCGGCATCTGTCCACCAAGCCCTGCGCTTCTACAGTTCACATTTTATTCGTTCGGCAGATGCTTTTAACCAGCCTTGTAACAGTTCCTCCATATATGAAGAATCTGTTTGACCTGTATTTCCTGTATTTATTGTAGTTTTTCATGTAGTCCTGTAGTTCCTTCTATGGTTCCTGTACTTCCTGTAGTTTCCCTGTAGGTCTTCCTGAAGTTTCTTCCTGTCGTTCTGTACTTCCTGTAGATCCTTGTGTAGTTCCTGGGGGGGAGGGGGGCCCTGATCCTCCAGTGTTTGCTAAGGCCAGACAGCCCAGCTGATCCAGTGTTGCTAAGGCTCTCTCTCTCCTCTCTCTCTCTCTCTCTCTCTCTCTCTCTCTCTCTCTCTCTCTCTCTCTCTCTCTCTCTCTTCTCTCTCTCTCTCCTCTCTCTCTCTCTCTCTCTCTCTTCTCTCTCTCTCTCTCTCTCTCTTTCTCTTTCTCATTTGGGCAGGCCAAGCTTGCAATATGTAAGATGAGAAAGAGTAGGCATTTGGGAGTGGGGTCGCTCGATGCAGAAGCAGTGTTGCTGGGGCTGGTCACGGCAAGGTTGCGAATTGAGTTACGTATTGTAAGCTGGTGGAAAGATGGAGGAGTTTGTTGATGTGTGGGGGGCGAGGGATGCCTTGTGCACAGTTGATGGGAGGGGGTTTAGAGCTGATGTTGTGATTAGGGTGTTTTTTTTTGCTTAGTGTGATTAGAAAAGTAAAATTGTGAAATTGTAAGTGAAATGGGTTTGTTTGAATAAGAAATGGCTGGTGTGGTGAAACTGCTTGGTTAGCTGGCAGTTCTAAAAGTAAAAAAAAAAAGTCTCTCTCACTCCCTCTCCGTCTCTCCTCTGTCTCTGTCTCTCTCTCCCTCTCTCTCTCGTTCTCACCCTCTCTCACTCCCTCTCTCTCTGTCTCCCTCTCCCCCCTCTCTCTCTCTCACCCACTCTCTCTCTCTCCTCCCCCCTCTCCTCTCTCTCTCTCTCTCTCTCTCTCTTCTCTCTGTCTCTCTCTCCTCTTCACCCTCTCTCTCACTCCCCCTCCCTCTCTCTCTGTCTCCCTCTCCCCCCCCTCCCTCTCTCTCTGTCTCCCTCTCTCTCCCCCCCTCTCCCTCTCTCACCCACTCTCCCCCTCTCTCTCTCTCTCTCTCTCTCCCTCTCTCTCACTCCCTCTCTCTCTGTCTCCCTCTCCCCCCCCCCCCCTCTCCCTCTCTCTCTGTCTCCCTCTCTCTCCCCCCCTCTCCCTCTCTCTCACACACACAGAGAGAGAAAGGGAACGAGGACGAGAGAGTCCAGTAATCCTTGTTCTGTCAACAGTCAGGTTTCCAGACTGGGAAGTGTACTCTGTACACTGTGTACCTGTGTGTCCAGGTCACGATCCATCATGGGTCAAGACAGATCCACCATGATTCTATCTCTAGGTCACACCATTGAGCTATAACCCAGTGATACCAGTTATGTCTAGGTCACCACCAGTGAGCTATAACCCAGTGATACCAGTTATGTCTAGGTCACACCAGTGAGCTATACCCCAGTGATACCAGTCACTGGGTACACAAAGCTAGTTAGTGCAACATAAAGTGTTGACCCTTAAGGTTCTGCAGAAGGTTCTAGTGAA
>NC_090050.1:24026008-24048508 GCF_038355195.1 Osmerus mordax
CCACCACCCACCCCGCTCTCTCTCTCTTCCCCCTCGCTCCCTCCCTCTCTGCCCCTCCCTCCCCTCCCACCCCCCTCCCTCTCCCCCTCCTCCCTCTCTTCCTCCTCCCCTCCCTCTCTCCCCCTCCCTCCCTCTCCCCCTCCCTCCCCCCCTCCCTCTCTCCCCCTCCCCTCTCTCCCCCCTCCCTCCCCCCCCCTCCCTCTCTCCCCCCCCTTCCCTCTCTCCCCCCCCTCCCTCTCTCCCCCTCCCTCCCCCCCCTCCCTCTCTCCCCCTCCCTCCCCCCCTCCCTCTCCCCCCCCCCTCCCTCTCTCCCCTCCCTCTCTCCCCCTCCCTCTCACCCCTCCCTCTCTCTCCCCCCTCCCTCTCACCCCTCCCTCTCTCCCCCCTCTCTCCCCCCCCTCCCTCTCTCTCCCCCTCCCTCTCACCCCTCCCCTCTCTCCCCCGGTGTGTAGAAGCCGTACGTGTGTAAGATCCCCGGCTGCACCAAGCGCTACACGGACCCCAGCTCCTGAGGAAGCACGTGAAGACTGTGCACGGCCCCCGAGGCCCACATCACCAAGAAGGCACCGCGGAGACACGGGGCCCCGGGCCCCCGGGGCCACACTGACCCCCCGGGGGGCCCGGGCCTGTGAACTGCTGCTGGAGAAAGAGGAGAGTCGTAGGGAGGACTGCAAACTGCTGGCCCCGGAGAGTGCTATGGTGAGGGGGGGGGGTGTGTGTCCTAGTGAGAGGGGGGGAGTGAGGAGGTGTGTGTGGAGTATGGATGAGCATGGGCTTCTGTAGTCAGACCATCTATCCCAGTTTTTTTCTCATCTATCTCTCTTTTCTCTTCCTCCTCCCCTCTCCCTTCCTCCCCTTCTACCTCTCCATCCCAACACCCGTCTCTCTCCCCTCCCTCGCTCCCTCCCCTCCATCTCTCCCATTCCCTCCTTCCCCCCCTCCTTCTCTCCCCCACCCCGCTCTCAGAAATCCAGCCCAGCCCCCGGGGGTCAGTCGTCCTGCAGTAGCGAGCGTTCACCATTAGGAGTGCCAACAACAATGACAGCGGCGTGGAGATGAACCTGAACGCAGCAGGCAGCCTGGAGGACCTGACGGGGGGCTGGAGGAGGGGGCTGGGGGGGGCCGGGGGCCCCGGGGGGGCCGGGGGCAGCGAGGCCGGGGGGGGCATGGCTCTGAAGAGGCTGGAGAACCTGAAGATCGACAAGCTCAAGCACGTACGAAGGCCCCACCCCACCCCTGGGCGTTGCCCTGGCAACAACAAGCTGCCCACACTCACTGGTACGATGCAGGGGCCGAGCGATAATTATGGGATGGATCGAAGGATGAAAGAAGAATGAAAGAAGTAGAAATATACTGTCTGACAGATGTAGATGGGCAGAGAGAGAAATGGAGAGAGAGAGCGAGAGAGAGAGAGAGAGAGAGAGAGACGAGAGAGAGAGAGAGAGAGAGAGAGAGAGAGAGAGAGAGAGAGAGAGATGTTTTCATTCTATTTATAAATCCAAAGTGTCTGCTTTAGTATTGACCATCCTGTGATATACATCCCTGACTAATCTCATCCTCTCCTTTTCTTTATTTTTCTCACCCTCCCCTCCCTTCCTGTCCTCTCCAGGCCCAGGTGACATCATGTCCATGTGTGGCCCCTCCCCCCTCCTGTCAAACCGCCGCGTCTTGGAGCTGTCCAATCCCGAGCTGGGGGGCGGAGCTGGCGGCATGTCCTGTCCAACCAGTGACCGGAGGGGGAGTGGCACCAGCAGCCTAAGCTCCGCCTACACGGTGAGCAGGAGGTCGTCCATGGTGTCTCCTTACCTGTCCAGCCGGCGATCCAGCGACGTCTCCCAGATGGGCGGGGCAGGGGGGAGCCACCTGCTGGGGCCCGACCAGGGGGGGGCGGACCCCCTCTCCCCAGAGACCCACCGCAGAGGGGGCCCCTGCCATGGGGGCAGCGGGTTGCCAGGTTTGCCCAGCCTCACCCCCGCCCAGCAGTACAGTTTGAAAGCAAAGTATGCAGCAGCTACGGGGAGGGCCGCCTCCGACTCCCCTCCTGCCCAGCATGGAGGTCCCGGGCTCCCAGGGAGGAGGGGGGCTTCCTGGGGGAGTACCAGAGCCAGCCCCTGCCCCCCTTTCTCCCGCAGGGTGGCCCTCGGAGACACAGCGGCAACACGGAGTACGGGAACAGGGGTTATCTACCCCACCTGGCGCCCGGCAACGCCACCCCCCGGCGAGCCAGTGACCCCGTGAGGTCCGCCGGCGACCCTCAGAACCTTCCCAGGGTGCAACGCTTCAACAGCCTCAACAATGTGTCGATGATGGGCGGAGGAATGCCCTGCAGCACTGCGGCTCCGACGCCAACCTATCCCGCCATCTTTACTCCCCTCGCCCGCCCAGCATCACCGAGAACGTCATGATGGAGCCATGGCTATGGAGCCCCAGGGCCCCATGGAAGCCAGGGACCACGGTATGATGCAGCCCCCGGGAGAGAGCCCTTCCTGGGCTACCAGCAGCAGCAGCACCTGGGCGCCCCTCTGAACTCCCAGCTTTCCCCCGGCCACGAGCCTTGGGCTGCCCTGACCAGGCATACCAGAACCAGAACCAGGGTGGAGGCTTGCTCTACCAGGGGCAGCGTGGAGGGGGCGTCGGGGGGCAGATGGGTGCACAGGTGGGTCCTATCCACCCTGAGAGCATCTCCAGCACCCTGCTTCAACAGGCGGAGTACGGCATGAGCAACTGCCAACTGAGCCCCTCCGGACCTCATTACCCCAGCCTGGGGCAGGGCGGGGGGGCTGGGGGGGCCAGCCTGGGGCCCTGGGGGGAGCCCAGCCCTGTCCCAAACCCTGCCCATGCCATGCAGTACCAGGACCAGGGGATGCAGACCCAGGTTTCCTTCAGCCAGCAAGGTGTCTTCCCTGACGGAAGCCACAAGCTCACCATCAAACCAGAACAGCAGTTCCACCCCTCACTGGGAGGGGGTGACCCTTGCCAGAACCCCAAGCTCCACCAGAACCACCCCCAGGCCCCCCAGCTGTACCCCAACCCCAGCTGTGACTTCCAGGGCCAGATGGAGCCCCAGGGGCAGCCGCAGGGCTCCTTCCCCAGCACGGGAGGCCTGAGCCTGGGCTTGGCCGAGGGCCGGAGGTCCCAGACCCCCATGATGCAGGTGAAGGAAATGATGGTGAGGAACTACGTCCAGTCCCAGCAGGCTCTGATGTGGGAACAGCAGCAGGAGCAGAGGGGGGTCCCGGGGGGCCCAGGGGGGGGCAAAGCTCCCCTGACCGACTCCAGCATGGACATGGGCAACCAGCAGGCCATGATGCAGCACAGCCCTCAGAACCAGAACCTCTACCCTGGCCAGGCCTACCCAGCCTACACCAACCAGAACCTGATGGGCCCCACAGCCCAGGGGAGAGGGCCTGTCTCCGTGACCCAGAAGGAGCAGCAGCTGCTGGGCATGTCTGGGTCCTGCTACACCCCCGACATGGTGGTCCCCAGGCCTCCGCAGGGCCGCAAGCCCCTGAGCCGTCAGAACAGCCTTCCCCAGCAGGGGGCGCCCTACCTGGGTAGCTCCCCACACCTGAGCCCAGTCCACTCCACCTCCAGCCCCCGCCGAGCCGTCCGACTGCCCCCGGTCCAGCAGAACCACCTGGAGATGTTCCCCCCCTCCAACAACAACAACAACAGCCTGTACTACTCCAGCCAGCAGATGGCGCACCAGAACCCCCAAACCGGACCCTGCCTGAACCAGCAGAACCACAAGTCGGCCACGCTCGCCTACCCTGAGTCGGGCCCTGTCTCCAACGCTCTGGAGAACCTGGACCTGGACAACGCCCAGATCGACTTCACCTCCATCATCGACGACCCTGACCCCTCCTCCTTCAGCCCGGTCCCGCCCCTCCTGCAGCAAGGCTCAGCATCCCAGGGGTCGTCCAGGCTGACCACGCCCCAGACCTCCCTCAACATGGCGGTGGGGGACATGACTTCCATGCTGACCTCACTAGCCGGGGAGAACAAGTACCTCAACACCCTGTCGTAGACTCAGCAGCCACACAAGACCTCAACACCCTGTCACATACGCATTAGAGAGACTGTACCTTCACAGTACACACAGCAAACAACTGGACCTGAACTGTCACAGCCGTGTGGTACTCAAACACCAAACACGCTGCCTCAGAAACATGATACCTGAACATACAGTCTTATACGTCCAGGGCCTGAACACAGTACCTTACTCATGGAGACATACAGTATAAATCTCTATGGTCTTAGAGAGGCTGACTTGTCTCTTACACACACACACACACAGAACCTAGCCAGGAGGTACGTTATGGACACGCCCACAAACCAGCCTTCCTTCCTTCAAACCAAGGGGCTACAGGTGCCTGGCTCCTGAGCCCATTACAGACAGACAGACAGACCGCCTGTCATCCAGCCTGGAGCTCTTCCCCGGGCTCTGCCCTGCCTGGCCTGGGCGGGCAGAGAACCCCTGCCATGCCCGTGTGAAAACAGACACACAGAAGCCACTTGTAAATAAAGAAATTCTTTTAAATCTTCTATATATATATACAGAAATATGAAAAGATTGTGAGAGGAGAGTTCTGGGGAGCTCCGGAGTGTTCTGGGAGAGTTCCGGAGTGTTCTGGGAGAGTTCCGGAGTGTTCTGGGATTGTTCTGGGAGAGTTCCGGAGTGTTCTGGGATTGTTCTGGGAGAGTTCCGGAGTGTTCTGGGATTGTTCTCTGAGTGTTCCGGAGTGTTCTGGGATTGTTCTCGGAGAGTTCCGGAACGGGAGCTGAGAAAAGAACTATCTGAACCACGACGACTGCTACAGCCACGAACCATCCATACTAATCCAGCAGGGAACTAGGTACCAGTTATGGACATGCAAACCAGGTACAGCTGTGTTACAGCTACCAGCTGGGGACTTGCATACTAGATAACAGCAGTGGACAAAGGTACTAGTTGTGGACTAGGTACAGTATCTAGTGGACAAAACAGCACTAGGACATACTAGGATTACATATCTCATGGAGGTACCAGGTCTAGCCAGGTCTGGGTACTAGCTAGGAGGGATGAGTGTAGCTCAGTGGTTAGAGCATTCAACTGCAGATTAAGAGGTTACAGGTTCAAATCCGTCCCTGTACATCACATTGGATAAAAGGTTCTGCTAAATGGATACATTATTATCATCTATAAACTAGGTACCTAGAGGACATAGCAGGACTAGTATAGCTGGGGTGGGGTGGGGTGGGGTGGGGTGGCTAGACCATGAAAAGTCAATGTGAGGCGTTGGGGTACAACAGGAGGGTGTTGGAGTACAATAGTCGCCTGTGAGTATTTGATGTTGATGATGATGATGAAGAGAGCCTGGGTCTGTTTCAACCATGACGAGTCATCATAGCTGGACACTTGCAGGTCCGACCATCTGACATAAAACCCTACAGAATCATAGTTTACCCTGTCTTATCATGGCCCTGTGGATAGAAACAGTCATCCTATTATTAGGACCAGTCATCTTATGCTGCCTATAGTTTTAGAACCAGTCATCCCATGGTCCAGTGTCCATAGACCAGCACTGGTATAAAAATGTATAAAAAACAGTCATCCAGTTGCAGGCTGCTGCAACCTCTCCTCTACGGAGCCTTCAGACGGCTCCTCAGCAAGCCGATGACATCACAGCTCTGCTCAGCCTGTTTTAGAAACAGCCTGCGTACCAAAGACTAGAACCAAGACTGAGGAACGAAAAAAGGTGCATGTGTGTCAGGCAAGTGACAGTTACGATGAGGTGGACATGGTTTATAGTGCTGTTACGCAGAACGTACCGAATGTTTGTTTTTGTTTGTTTTTGTATAAAAGTTCATTTGTTTTCGTTGTTTTTTTTTGTTTTTTTACGATGAATTTGTTGGATGTTTCCTGCGTGTTTTCATATTTGTCATCATTCAATCAGACTTTTTGCTGGCAAAAGAATATCACGTTTTTTAGTTACAAAAAAAAGCTATATTTGTAGCGTTTACTATATACACAAATGCCGTGTGTTATATTTTGTGTAAAAATTTTCTACATTTTTCTACAAATGTACTATATTTTACCAGTTCATAAATAAACATGCTCAGCTTGAAATTAAAAAGAAATGTGCGTGGAGGTTTATCCCCCCAATGTTTGTTGATTTTAGGTCAAACTGGGCAGACTGGTGGAATAGCTCTTCACTGCCACTAGAGGACAGCACAGCCTAACTAAACCAGTCAGAGGAACCCATGTCTGGAAATGGTCTCTACTGGTCTCTACTATCTCCAGTCTCTACTGTTTCTACTGTTTCTACTATCTCCAGTCTCCACTGGTCTCTACTGTCTCCAGAGGTGGGTGACAGTGCAGATGTCAGGAGAGCGAATCACCCCCACCTCAGCAGAAACCACCCTCCACCCACACACCCTCCACCCACATACCCTCCACCCATACACCCTCCACCCACACACCCTCCATCCACACACCCTCCACCCACACACCCTCCATCCACACACCCTCCACCCACACACCCTCCACCCACACACCCTCCACCCATACACCCTCCACCCACACACCCTCCACCCACACACCCTCCATCCACACACCCTCCACCCACACACCCTCCATCCACACACCCTCCACCCACACACCCTCCACCCATACACCCTCCACCCACACACCCTCCATCCACACACCCTCCACCCACACACCCTCCATCCACACACCCTCCACCCACACACCCTCCACCCATACACCCTCCAACCACACACCCTCCAACCTCCCACCCTCCCTCCACCCTCCCTCAAACCTCCCACCCACATACCCTTCACCCACTCACCCTCCCACCACCCTCACTCCCTCCACCCTTCCTACACCCTCCCTCCACTCTCCCTCCACCCTCTCTCCCTCCACCCTCCCTCCACCCTCACACTCGCCATCCACCGTCCCTCCACCCTCAGACCCTCCCTCCACCCACCCTCCACCCTCCCTCCCTCCTCCGTCCTTTAAGAAACATGTGGAAACGACTGCATGAGAAACACGGTTTCCTCGTGCTAAGAAGTGGCCAGCTTCGTGACTTCTTCTTCTATGGTCTTGCCGTTCAAGTGAAAGCTTTTTTTTCTTTCCCTTTTGTCACAGAGCTTGGCGTATAATTAACTCCTGATTAATATGCTGCTACAGACCACCCCTCCCCATGTGACCCAGTTTGAACCCAGGACCACAGACAAGGACTAAACCACCGTAGGGGGTGCTTCCCCCACCCCCTACGCGTGCGTGTGTGCGTGAGTGTGTGTGTGTTAGTGACAGTGTTGCGTTTGGTCAAAAGGAATGGTTTCAGTTATTTAGGGTATTATAACAGTGGGACAATAGCCCCCCCCCCCTCCTCCTCCTCCTCCTTGGACCTCTGTAGATTCTTAACCCCCTCCACCCCTCCATCTCCTACCCTCCTCTCTCTCTCTCTCTCTCCTGCTTTCTCTCTACAACTATCTCTCACGGTCTCTAACATTTTACCCTATATTGGCAACTTCAAATTAAACTCAAACAAGCTCAACCAAAATAAGTAAATTATCAGACGGGCCTAGAATAGTCGGTGGATGAGGGTTGAGTTGATGACACCTTCCCGACACTAACTCTTATTGGAGGGACATCAGAGACGCGCTAGACACCGAGTAAGGCAGATATGAGTCAAAGATAATAATTCATAGTGTGAATGTCGATTTACCGACGCAATCTTCGGTTCATAGAATGACGGATATGTTTTATCTGAACAAAGCTCGTGCTGATCTAGGCTATTACGTCTGACACTTGATTTTGAAATAGTTGCAGATGAGAAAACAAATGAATACAATGAAATAATTGTTGTTAGATCGTCGTCGTCAGTTGACCTTTTTGTATAGGTTATAATCATCGTGATATTCGGAACCGTATTCGCGGCTTTTGAGTTGCAGGAAATACTGGATGCGTCGCCTCGCGGAGACAAGGGTTACAGAGTACAGAGAGGCCCTCGTGAAAAGTGGGGGGTTTGGGGAGTTAGAATGCCAAGGTGGGGGTCCTCAATGACGTGTTAAAGTTCTTGGGATGTGTTTTTCAGTTGCAAAACAGATTACGACCCAGGTTCCAACACAAAAGACTGACAATGCGCCGCTTCCTACAGCCATCCAGTAAAGGCCGCGGCGCGGGGGGCGCGCTCCGGGGAACCCCAGCACAGGTGCGAGGTGTATAACGGATAATCCGTTGGGGGGGATACCTGCATAGCCCACTCTTCGGGGTAAAATATTTCCATTAATGTTTATTTGTAAGACGCTAAATCATTTCTGCATTTGAAGTTTCTGTGATGTGAAATTAGGTCTTAATCTGAAGCAGCTATCACAGTGTGCTTATCTGATGTTCTGCTGTTAGCGGCGTCTTCAACACACTGAAAGAGCGAGATGAAAGTTACCTTTTAGTAAACTTTTTTTTTTGGAGGGGGGGTATTTTGAGAATAACTTTCTAAATTAATTACAGAGCCAGTAACCTTTGAGTGTTTGAGTGTCATTATTGATTTAACTGTCTTTAGACTGTCAGACGAGAGACGACCTCTGTTGATGACATCATCATTTCTGTTTGCGCTTATCGACTTGATGCATGAGCTCGCGCTAGTCCCCAGCTGTGAACGAGAACCATGTTTCACACCATTCATTCTGCAGGACGGACACGCACGAGAGGACCGGGACAGTCGAAGCGACATGATGGCGGAGGGGAGCCGGGGGAAACGAAGGAAGCAGGCGAACCCGAGGAGAAACCAAGGTACGAAATGATCCCCAGAAAGTTGTTCAGAAGTTTATAAACAGTGCGATAAACAATGATATAGCGGCCGCCTGGGATCTCGTGATTAGAGTTTGCGGATATGTCAAATATTTGTTTATGCGAAGCCGGTCCGTAGCCTATACTCAATTTAATGTCCTGTCATAAGAGAGTAATTTAACAACTCTGACACTGCATTTAAGGAGATAATTTTCAAAAACATGTAAGACGCAACCTCGCAGTCATTCATAGACTCTTCGGTGTACTAGACATCATCATTTCTAAACACAGCACTGGACATAGGCCTGGATGTGAAATAAATCACTTGTGCTCAGACTAGGCTGTTTACCTACGTGCTCACGATGGTGATGGACTGGATACCAAGTTTCTGATAACTTAGCCTACTAACTTCAGCTCAACACCGCTGGGACCGGACGGTCAAACAGCTTGTAAATAATGTCACCTAAAAGAAAAACGGTGCAGAAAATATCAAACCGACTAAACCAAAAATTATTTATTTTATTTGAATGATTTATTTTAAGGAAATCATTTGTATTTAAGTTAGTTAAATAAGAACAATATTTTTTATTTTAAATAAAAGCATATTTCTTATTTCAGTTTAGGCCGACATTTGATTACAGTAATCTTTTGCTCTTCTTTAGATCACAATCCGACGCCTGATAATAGTGTTTGGTGAATTTGCATTATTATTTCAGGCAGGGTGAACAAATCACTGGAAGAGCAAAAATAAACTTCAGACGAAAAAACTAAGCCTGTAAGAATGACACGAGGGACGGGTAGATTTGTAATAAAGCAAGAGAAAAAACGTAACAAAATCACAAAATAGTTAGACTTTTAAAATACATTTTTAAGAACAATTTGTAAACATGGATTTAACAGTTGCATGTGATTAAGGTAAGCTAATTAAACCCCCTACATCGACATTTGCTAAATATGCAGTTTGGTTAATAGTTTCATACATAGGCCCATCACGTGGACTGCATAATTTGCAAACTCCAAAGTATGTTTATTAAAGTAGACAGTTGGATTAACTGCATTTTATATCCATAAGCAGTGCATTTTAGAAACCTAACGCATCACATATAGCCTACTCTTCTCGCATAAATCTTTTCAGCTTTTAAAAGTTTTAAATAGCCTATTTGACGTGTTCATTTGCTTTGAACGGAGTCAAGAGGAACTGAGGCCTGCTGGCGAGTTTGCTGTTACTTGTTTAGCTATCAGAGGATCATAGTTAATTTAAGTGTGTGTTGTTCGTATTCTCTCTTCTCTCTCTCTCTCTCTCTCTCTCTCTCTCTCTCTCTCTCTCTCTCTCTCTCTCTCTCTCTCTCTCTCTCACACACTCTCTCTCACTCACACACACACTATCTACATCGTAGAACTGTCCATATTTATTCCATGATTGTAAGACATGTAGAAGGTTTGACTTTGCGCTGGTCTAAGATGAATACACATCTTGGCTTTGTTCGTTTCCTCATTCTGAGAGAGAGGAAGGTGTGACAATGGTGTCGGGCCACCACGCAACGGGTGCGACACACACACACATATGGACCCATGCACACCTACACACATACGAACACACACACATACTTTCACACCCTGTCACACTCACAACTACACCTACACTCACACACACACACGCATGCATGCATGCCGCAAACAAACAGGGACGGAGAGAGCAAGAGAGGGAGGGAAAGAGACAGGAAGAGATGGCTGTGTGTAGGGAGAGCTAGGGGATAGAGAGAAATAGGGAAGGATAGAGAGAGATCAACGGAGGGAGAGAAGACTGTGTGTAAGGAGAGAGCGAGGGATGAAAAGAGGAAGAGATGGCTGTGTGGAGAGAGAGAAAAGCAGGGAAAAAGAGAGGGAGGGGGGAGAGAGAGGGGGAGAGAGAGGGGGAGAGAGGGGGAGAGAGAGGGCGGAGTTGCGTAGGGAGGGAGAGAGAGAGGGAGAGAGAGGGGGGAGTTGTAGGAATAGAGGCCTTTGATAAAATCAAATTTGAATTTGGCAACTCTTGCTCAAAAGACAGCGATTAGAGTGAATCTTTCCAAGAAGGAAAGCAAAAACACTTTTTAAACTATCTTTTCTTCTTGGTCCAAGGCGTCCATTGATAAAGGCTCTGTCTACCAAATAAAGCTGTCATAGTCGACTGATATCAAGCACAGTGCAGAAATTATTAGTCTTCCAGTCTCTGCTGTGGCCACATGTAGAGCAGACCAGCCTCAGTTGTAGGACAGAGTGGAAATATGTACATTGAAGATGACAATCTGTTTTTGGTCCCCAGCCCCCAGCCTTAGCTCCAGCCCCCAGCCCCAGCCCCCAGCCCCAGCCTTAGCCCCAGCCCCAGCCCCCAGCCCCAGCTTTAGCCCCAGCCCCAGCCCCAGCCCCCAGCCCCCAGCCCCAGCCCCCAGCCCCCAGCCCCAGCCCCAGCCCCCAGCCCCAACCTTACTAAAGCGTGTGTGTGGATCAGTCTTTCAGCAGGGTTACAGTTAGCAGGATGGTTAGCATTGGTTTAGATCCATCAAGGAGACAGGACTCACCTAACCCTTTCTCTCCCCCCTCTCTCCCCTCTCTCACCTTCTCTCTGTCACCCTCCTGCTTCTCTCTCACCCCTTCTGTCACTTTCCCCCTCTCATTCTCCCCCTTCCTCTGCTCTCTCTTTCTCTCCCCTTCTCTCTTTCCATCACTCCTACTTTCCCATTTTCTTCTTCTTTTTTCAGGTGCCAATTTATTTAAACTCTTTCCCCTTTTTCTTCTTTCTCCTTCATTGATCCAAACACAAGTCTTTGTGTGCAGCTGGAGCCCAGCTGTGTGTGTGTGTGAGTGAATGTGTGTGTGTGTAAGTGAATGTGTGTGTGTGTTTCTGGCACAGGGCTGTCACAGTGGGCAGAGAGGAATACAGAAAAGCAAGACAAAGACACACAGAAAAGGAGATAGACAGAGGAAACAGAAAAGAGTGTATGAGTGATAGAGAGAGACAGAGGGAGAGAGAGAGAGAGAGACGGGATGGGGTGAGGAGGGGACGAGGATAGAATGGGGGGAAGATGGGAGGGAGGGAGGGAGGATAGGGGTACCAGCCAGCAGGGAGGAGCCCCAACACCAGACTTTATTACCTTCATAGTGGAACAGACTAGAACAGTGTAGAGTACAGTATTTGTAGCTCACATTCACACCTTCAGAATGACTCTTCTGCTTTATAGCTTCCTGAGGCCTCCATCTGTTAGACTGGGCTACTCTCACATGCACACTGGCTATCTCTCTCTTTCTCTCTCTCTCTCTCTGCCTCCCTCTGTTACAAAAATAAAAATACACTGTTTATTGGAAAGAAGTTAAACGACGTTTACTACTAGTAAACTACAACGCTATTTGGATCTAACCAGACAGTACACAATAGCAGCCTACCTGAATACTGTGTCTGATCAAAAACAAAGGAAGACGTCAACTATCTTCAGACTCAATAAGCACAGCCTGGGCGTAGACACAGGCTGTCACAGGCAGACCAGGCTACACAGAGAAGAGAGTGTTCCCCCCCTGCTCACAGGCAGACCAGGCTACACAGAGAAGAGAGGCTGTGCTCTCTGCTCACAGGCAGACCAGGCTACACAGAGAAGAGAGGCTGTGCTCTCTGCTCACAGGCAGACCAGGCTACACAGAGAAGAGAGGCTGTGCACTCTGCTCACAGGCAGACCAGGCTACACAGAGAAGAGAAGCTGTGCTCTCTGCTCACAGGCAGACCAGGCTACACAGAGAAGAGAGGCTGTGCTCTCTGCTCACAGGCAGACCAGGCTACACAGAGAAGAGAGGCTGTGCTCTCTGCTCACAGGCAGACCAGGCTACACAGAGAAGAGAGGCTGTGCTCTCTGCTCACAGGCAGACCAGGCTACACAGAGAAGAGAGTGTTCCCCCCCTGCTCACAGGCAGACCAGGCTACACAGAGAAGAGAGTGTTCCCCCCCTGCTCACAGGGAGATGTGGAGGAAAAGCTCAATTTCCTAACCGAATGCGACCTTTGCTGTCAATATTGAACAGTAAGGCTTTTCTCAGAGTAAATAAACCGGTTTCTCTGGTTAAAGTTTCAAATTTGTTTATAATTTTAGGTAAGTATGTTGTTCGAATGTCTTCTTAAAGGTTGCATTCGGTTAGGATCTGAGGAGTCAGGTGGCTGAGCGGTTAGGGAAGCGGGCTAGTAATCAGAAGGTTGCCAGTTCGATTCCCGTCCGTGCCAAACGATGTTGTGTCCTTGGGCAAGGCACTTCACCCTACTTGACTCGGGGGGAATGTCCCTGTACTTACTGTAAGTCGCTCTGGATAAGAGCGTCTGCTAAATGACTAAAGCAGAGTTTTGTCTGTAGAGTTTCAATTAAGTGTTTATTCTGTTAGTCAAACTCTTGGTGTGTTTATTGACACCATATAGTGCAATAGGTTCTATTATGAATTTGATGATTTTCAACCATGTTTTAATTTGAATATTTAAATGAATAGATCGTTTTACAGTGTAGAATGCTCTTACAGCCAGGTTCAAATTCCCTGTGGAACTCTCCCTCCACCTCTCTCTCACTGGTGCTCTCTCAGTACCTGTGATCAACAGGTACCACTGATCTGCCCTCCTTCCACAGCCCAAACAGCCTCCCTCTCACCCCCACGCTCTTCACTTTGCCAGGAGGAGGCAGAGGGAGAGAGAGGGAAGGAGAGGAGGATAGAGAGAGTGAGAGAGGGATAGAAAGAGGGGGAGGGAGGGAGGGAGGGAGGGAGAAGGGGAGGAGGATAGAGAGAGTGAGAGAGGGATAGAGAGAGGAGGAGTGAGGGAGGGAGGGGGAGGGAGAGAGAAGGAGGTTAGAGAGAGTGAGAGAGGGATAGAGAGAGGGGGAGGGAGGGAGGGAGAAGGGGAGGAGGATAGAGAGAGTGAGAGAGGGATAGAGAGAGGGGGAGGGAGGGAGGGAGGGAGGGAGAAGGGGAGGAGGATAGAGAGAGTGAGAGAGGGATAGAGAGGGAGGGAGGGAGGGAGGGAGGGAGGAGGGAGGGAGGGAGGGAGGGAGGGAGGGAGGGAGGGAGGGAGGGAGGGAGGGAGGGAGGGAGGGAGGGAGAAGGGGAGGAGGATAGAGAGAGTGAGAGAGGGATAGAGAGAGGAGGAGTGAGGGGGGAGGGAGAGAGAAGGAGGGTTAGAGAGAGTGAGAGAGGGATAGAGAGAGGGGGAGTGAGGGACGGGGAGGGAGAAGGAGAGGAGGATAGAGAGAGTGAGAGAGGGATAGAGAGAGGGGGAGTGAGGGAGGGAGGGGGAGGGAGAAGGAGAGGGGTATAAAGAGAGATAGGAAGAGAGGGAGGGTACATCCTTGAGGAAAGTAGTTAAAGTCCTTCACCACTGTTTGACTGGACACATTATTACTACACTGCTCTGGTGTGTGTGTGTGTGTGTGTGTTGTGCGTGTGTGAGAGTGTGTGACTGCTCACGTGTGCTCACTGCTCAGTGTCTGCATGTGTATATATGAGTGTGTGTGTTTATTTGTTAGCCTGTGTGTGTTTGTGTCTGTGTTAGTGTGTGTGTCTGTGTAGGTTGTGAGTGCATAGTATATGTAAGTGCGTATGTGTGTGTATGTATGTGTGTGTGTGTGCTTGCATGTGTGTGTGTGTGTCAGAGTAGCTCAGGTATGATAAGACCAGGCTCCTGCAGGAAGGATGTTTCCTGTGAGACAGGAAGTGAGGGCTCAGAGAGCCCGCCCACTCTGCCAGCCAGCCTATGACATGGTGTCGATGTGTCAGCTGGCCTATCACAGAGAGTCAGTGGACCTCCCACCCGCCCACTCACGGAGGGATGTATCTTGATGATTTATCGCTTTCCGTCGTGTTGTGACATTACTTCTGTAGATTTAGAAAGTCTAATCAGTGCTGTTCCCACGCTAGTCAGTATGCTGTTACCTAGGGGTGGTGAGGGGCGGAGTTAAAGTTCTGGGGTGTGGGGTTAGGGGAGTGGGGTTGGGGTCCCAGGAATGAGGGGCGGGGTAGAGTGGCAGGGTGTGTCAAGGCCTTGCGTCATGTAAGTGACTCTTTCTCTCTCTCTCTCCCTCCCTCTCTCTCTCTCTCTCTCTCTCTCTCTCTCTCTCTCTCTCTCTTCTCTCTCTCTCTCTCTCTCTCTCTCTCTCTCCCTCTTGTCCTGTGCTGTCGCCACCCTGCCTCCCCCAACAGCATTGATGTCCCCCCCCCACACACACACACACATTCACACACGCGTACACACGCACACACACACACAAACAGACACATACATACACAAATACCACACACTCAAACACCCACACTTGTCTCCTCCCCTGAAACCCACTTCAAACAAGCATCAAAGCTTCTTGGCTCGCCAGCCTTCTGCTTCAACTTACTGCAACTCCAACCTCATCCTTGCCCCCCCCCCCCCCCCCCTAAAGTCTCTCTCTTTCTCACCCCCTCCAACCTCATCCCTGCCTCCCCATTCCTCCCAAAAGCTTCTCCAGCCCCCTGTCACTCTCTCAAACCCCTTCGCTTTTCTCCAACCACAGCCCCACCCAGCTCTTCCTCTCTCAGCCCCCCCCCCCCCACCCACCACCCCCCCCCCCACACCACCCCCCCCCTCCACCACCCCCACCATCCCGTCCTTTTCAAATCTCTGATACACATCAGACTTCAAACATGCAGTAATCCCAGTTCCCTTTATATCCCATGTACCCGTCAGTGTTCTAGTCTTTCATTCCATTAGAAGAGATTTGGTGTTCTAGGCTTCGTTTTCCTCTGTGCTTGGTGTCTGCAATGGCACACACACACATCCACACACACACACATATACACACACTCTGCTGGATCACTGACAGTAATGATGTACACACATGCTCAAAGAGACACATTATAGACACGTAACATGCATGAGTGCCTTGTGTGTTGTGTGTGTGGGCGAATCAATCAAAACAGCATTCCTGTTCCTAGTTGTTATAACTGAGTTCCATAGTTCCCTCTGTGAGGTTCTGGGGTTCCGGTGTTCCGGTGTTCTGGGGTTCTGGGGTTCCGGTGTTCTGGCGTTCCGGTGTTCTTTGGTTCTGTGGTTTCTGGTGTTCTGGTGTTCTGGGGTTCTGGTGTTCCGGTGTTCTGGGGTTCTGGTGTTCTGGTGTTCTGGTGTTCTGGGTTCTGTGTTCCGGTGTTCTGGGTTCTGGTGTTCCGGTGTTCTGGGGTTCTGGTGTTCCGGTGTTCTGGTGGTTCCGGTGTTCTGGGGTTCTGGTGTTCTGGTGTTCTGGGGTTCTGGTGTTCCGGTGTTCTGGGGTTCTGGTGTTCTGGGGTTCTGGGAGGTGGGATGTACGATTCAAACTCCCTGGAGTTCCTCAAGCTGCAGTACCAGGGCAGACCAGAGGGTGGCGCTGCGTGTGTGGCTAACAACAGCAGAGGGCTTCCTCAGGGCTCACCTAGCTCATGTCTGCATGTCAGGTGTGTGAGCAGAGAGACTCCGACCAAGACAGAGGAGCAGGAAATGTGTGTGAGGAGGGAGGGGGGGTGGGGGGGGGCTGTAGGGGGGCCAAGCTTCCCAGCAGGGTGGCCCAACCCTGTCTTTCTGCCCCCCACCCCAGCCTGCCCCCTCAGCTTGCCCCCCCCAGCCTGCCCCCCCTCTCCTCCAGCACTCAGTCAGAGTTGTGGCAGATGAAGTGGTGGTTGATCTTGTTGTTCCTCAGTGTTTTCTAAAACACACAGATGTAAAAACACGTCTTTAAGAAGCCATCGAGATGAAAGTGTTGTTGTTTGTGGCAGGCGAACCAGACCTGGTTCACCAGACACAGTTGTTTCACCTCAGAAGTGATCTGGGGCTCCGGGGGGGGGCACCACCAGACCAGACGTTATAAAGATGCGTATTTGCGTCCTCGTATTAAAACTTCAAACCTTTTGTGTCGCTCGAGAATGTTTTCATATTGGCGGGTCGCCGTGTTGCGGTCTGAGGAGTGATGTGCGAGTCAGAGGGCCACATCACAGCCCGGGGCGCTTTCATCTGGGACAGAAACCAGGAACGAGGAGAAGAAAACTAATTTGGAGGGAGTTGGTATTTATAGAGTGGTGTACTTGTGTGTGTGTTTGTGTAAAATAGTGTGTGTGTGTCAGAGTTTGTGTGTGTGTGAGTGTGTGTGTGTCAGAGAGTTTGTGTGTGTGTGTCAGTTTGTGTGTGTGTGAGTGTGTGTGTGTGTCAGAGAGTTTGTGTGTGTGTGTTGGTATTTATAGTGTGGTGTGAGAGACTCCGACATGAGAGAGAAGGATGGAGGGAGCGAGGCTGATTCCCAACTTGGTGATGGGGAGGAAGGCTGTTCCAGGAGAGAGAGAGGAGAGAGGGAGGGAAGGCTGTTCCAGGAGAGAGAGAGGAGAGAGGGAGGAAGGCTGTTCCAGGAGAGAGAGGAGAGAGGGAGGAAGGCTGTTCCAGGAGAGGGAGGAGAGAGGGAGGAAGGCTGTTCCAGGAGAGAGAGGAGAGAGGGAGGAAGGCTGTTCCAGGAGAGAGAGAGGAGAGAGGGAGAAGGCTGTTCCAGGAGAGAGAGGAGAGATGGAGGAAGGCTGTTCCAGGAGAGGGAGGAGAGAGGGAGGAAGGCTGTTCCAGGAGAGAGAGGAGAGAGGAGGAAGGCTGTTCCAGGAGAGAGAGGAGAGAGGGAGGAAGGCTGTTCCAGGAGAGAGAGGAGAGAGGGAGGAAGGCTGTTCCAGAAGAGAGGGAGGAGAGAGGGAGGAAGGCTGTTCCAGGAGAGAGAGGAGAGAGGGAGGAAGGCTGTTCCAGGAGAGGGAGGAGAGAGGGAGGAAGGCTGTTCCAGGAGAGAGAGGAGAGAGGGAGGAAGGCTGTTCCAGGAGAGAGAGGAGAGAGGGAGGAAGGCTGTTCCAGGAAGAGAGGGAGGAGAGAGGGAGGAAGGCTGTTCCAGGAGAGAGAGGAGAGAGGAGGAAGGCTGTTCCAGGAGAGGGAGGAGAGAGGGAGGAAGGCTGTTCCAGGAGAGAGAGGAGAGAGGGAGGAAGGCTGTTCCAGGAGAGAGAGGAGAGAGGGAGGAAGGCTGTTCCAGGAGAGAGGGAGGAGAGAGGGAGGAAGGCTGTTCCAGGAGAGAGAGGAGAGAGGGAGGAAGGCTTGTTCCAGGAGAGAGAGGAGAGAGGGAGGAAGGCTGTTCCAGGAGAGAGAGGAGAGAGGGAGGAAGGCTGTTCCAGGAGAGAGAGGAGAGAGAGAGGAAGGCTGTTCCAGGAGAGAGAGAGGAGAGAGGGAGGAAGGCTGTTCCAGGAGAGAGAGGAGAGAGGGAGGAAGGCTGTTCCAGGAGAGAGAGGAGAGAGGGAGGAAGGCTGTTCCAGGAGAGAGAGGAGAGAGGGAGGAAGGCTGTTCCAGGAGAGAGAGGAGAGAGGGAGGAAGGCTGTTCCAGGAGAGGGAGGAGAGAGGGAGGAAGGCTGTTCCAGGAGAGGGAGGAGAGAGGGAGGAAGGCTGTTCCAGGAGAGAGAGGAGAGAGGGAGGAAGGCTGTTCCAGAGAGAGAGGAGAGAGGGAGGAAGGCTGTTCCAGGAGAGAGAGGAGAGAGGGAGGAAGGCTGTTCCAGGAGAGAGAGGAGAGAGGGGAGGAAGGCTGTTCCAGGAGAGAGAGAGGAGAGAGAGAGGAAGGCTGTTCCAGGAGAGAGGGGAGGAGAGAGAGAGGAAGGCTGTTCCAGGAGAGAGGGAGGAGAGAGAGAGGAAGGCTGTTCCAGGAGAGAGAGGAGAGAGAGAGGAGAAGGCTGTTCCAGGAGAGAGAGGAGAGAGGGAGGAAGGCTGTTCCAGGAGAGAGAGGAGAGAGGGAGGAAGACTGTTCCAGGAGAGGGAGGAGAGAGGGAGGAAGGCTGTTCCAGGAGAGAGGGGAGAGAGGGGAGGAAAGAGAGGAGAGAGAGACGAGAGAGAGAGATCAAAAGGTTGAATTCCCCTCTGTGTGTTGCTGTGGTTAAAGAGACTGCTAAATGAATACATTATTTTTTTTTTTATACGAATACAGTAGATGACAAGAGAAATGTGAGGAGAATGTGTGTCTCAACAGTTGGCCAGTGAAGCATAACGTTCTGTGTGTGTGTGTGTGTGTGTGTGTGTGTGTGTGCATGGGTGTGTGTGCATGGGTCTGTGGTGTGTGTGTGCATGGGTGTGTGTGCATGGGTGTGTGTGTGTGTGGCATGGGTGTGTGTGTGTGTGTGTGTGTGAGCTCAGGGAGGTTCCTTCCTGTTCCTGCTCTCATTTCATCGTGGGAGGATCAGGGGCAGCTTGACTCTTCTCCTCTCCTTCCCTCTCTCTCTCTCTCTCTCTCCTCTCTCTCTCTCTCTCTCTCTCTCTCTCTCTGTCTCTCTCTCTCCCCCCACTCATCGCTCCCCTCTCTCATCTCTCTCTCTCTATCTCTCTCTCCCCCCTCTCATCTACCTCTCATCTCTCTCTTTCTCTCTCTCTCTCCCCTCTCATCTCTCTCCCCTCTCACTTCTCTCCCTCTCTCTCCCTCTCTCTCTCTCTCCCCCCCCTCTCTCTCTCCCCTCTCTCTCTATCTCTCTCTCATCTCTCTCACTCTCTCTCCCCTCTCTCTCTCTCTCCCCCCCCTCTCTCCCCCCCCCTCTCTCTCCCCCCGCTCTCTCTCTCTCTCATCTCTCTCCCCTCTCACGTCTGTCTCTCTTTCACCGTCCCCCTCTCACTCCAACCCTCTAACTACCTGTATCTCTCCCTCTCCCCCTTTTTCTCTCCCCCTCTATCTCTCCCTCTCCCCCTCTATCTCTCCCCCCCTCCTCTCTAACTCCCCATATATCTCTCTCTCCCCCCATATGTCCAGTGTCTTGCCGAGACACCAGGACAACCGTGACCTGAGGCTGACAGTGACAGACGTAACCACTTTCTGCTCCGCTTTCTACAGTACAACCAATATTTGTACCAAATGTCGCTTTGGATAAAAGCGTCTGCCAAATGTTCAAAATGCATGAAACTTAGCAGGCATGTGCTGGGCCAGCCCTGGTGAGTGGTGCAGTCGCCAGACCAAGCTAAACGAGGCCAGAGCAGGCCTAGTATGGTGACAGCAGGGAGGCTGGTGGGAGGTGTCAGCTCTCAGATGTGGGGACATGTGACTCATCTCAGAATGTCAGACCGCTTGTGTGACACTGCACGCTTCTTCAGGCTTGTCCTTTTGGTTTATTTAGTTTTTTCGTTTTGATGTCCTGAAGGTGTGTCATCCATTCTGTATCAATACCGGCTGGAGGTTTTTTCGCTGAACTGCTGTTTTAGGTACGGTGACTTGTTAACTACGTTTCCTGCCTGCTTCGTGACTATGTGACTATGTTGTCCTGTGTGTGAGGGATTTTGTGTGTGAGAAAATTAGTGTGAGAAAGTTTGTGACTGACAAAATACTTTTAGATAATTACACAGTATCTCAACTAACATCTGTGCTTGGTTGCTGTTTGAGATTTTACAGATGACACTTTAAAACAACGTAATTGTAATTTTGTTATATGGTACTGTGTAAAAATACAGACTGTTCCTTGACTCTTATCACTGAAATACTGTGCTCTTCTCATTCTTGGAGTGCTTTCTACATGTAGTATTTAGATAGATACTTTATTCCCCTGTGGGGAAATTGGTTTGCAACTCAATCACAAAGTATTTGGTCACAACATCACAAAGTCACAAATAGACATTCTCACAAACGTGACAGAGGCCTTTATGTGACGGGTTTGTTTTATATCTTGATAAATCAGTACCGGTTTTGTAATCAACCGCTAACAACCTAATTGACAAAAGTGAAGTTTAGCTACAGTAAGGGTTCAGGTACAGTTCAGTTTATTCATTTTATCCAAAGCAACATAAAAAGTAATGCACATGAAAGTACAGTACTTTAAAGTTTAAGAAGAGTAAGGATTTATGTAGAGTAAAGGTTTAGGCCTGGTTTGGTGTGGCCTAGTCTGGTCTGGCCTGGTCTGTTCTGGTCTTGTACCTGGTCTGGCCTGTTCTGGCCTGCTCTGTTCTGGTCTTGTACCTGGTCTGGCCTGGTCTGTTCTGGTCTTGTACCTGGTCTGGCCTGTTCTGGTCTGGTCTGTTCTGGCCTGGTCTGTTCTGGTCTTGTACCTGGTCTGTTCTGGTCTGGCCTGTTCTGGCCTGTTCTGGTCTGGCCTTTTCTGGTCTGTTCTGGTCTTGTACCTGGTCTGGGTTGGTTCTTGACCTCAGTTTTCGGAGAAAGAGGGATAAGCTTTTAAGATTATAATTATTATTTTTTTATATTTATATTTTAAATGTCGTCCATATTTGTTCGTTTTGCGGTTGAAAGTCTCTAGTTCAATCCTGCTTCTCGTTTTAAAGTAAAATACAAGTTTATCTGTTTTCTGTTATCAACATTAACCGCTGAGAAACAGAACATATTACACTCTTTAATATTTTTGGAGCTTTGCTTCCATAAAATGTGTATAGAGTTTATACTATAAACATATATAATAGTAAATAAATATACATCTACATATAGAATTGTCCTGCACAGTCTTTGTCCTAATCTCTTTAAATATTGAAATTTAAATGGTAAGATATGTCCTAAATATACACAAAATTGGAATATACTGTATATTTATGTTTTCATAAATACTGTTTTACAAATTAATTTTTATTCATTCATGAGGAATACGATATTGTCATGGTTTTGCAAAGCTTTTTTTCCATCCAGTCTTAGAATCAAGTTTTAAATATTCAGTTTCAGTATCAGTTTTAATTACTTTTAAGGATGTTTATTTAGCATAATTCAACAATAGATTCAGCCGGTACCTGAAGGGTTTAGTATGGAAGCTAACATGTAGCGTTTTTGTATTATTCCTTATTATTAAAAATAATAATAATAATATAAAGATGCCATTGATCAACATAACTCCAGTATAACTACCCCTGTTATAACTAGCCCTGTAATACCAGGTAACTGTTACAATGGACTGCTGTTGAGTCAGGCTTGTATGACTATGCACACTGAGATTTGAGAGAATGGGGTTCCTGGAAGCTATGGCAAAAAGTGTGTGTGTGTGTGTGTGTGTGTGTGTATGTGTGTGTATACTGTATGTATGAGTCTGTGTGGTTGTATACACCTGTGTGTATGTATATGCAGGCGTGTGTATGTGTCTGTATGTGCCTGTGTGTGTGTGTGTGCATCTGTGTGTGAGTGTGCATGTGCCTGTATGTGTGTGTGTGTGTGTGTGTGTGTGTCTGTGTGAGTGTGCATGTGCCTGTATGTGTGTGAGTGTGAGTGTGCCTGTGTGTGTGTGTGTGTGTGTGTGTGTCTCTGTGGGAGAGTACAGAGAGCACCTGGGCAGGTAGGTGTTGTCATCAGGGCTGTCCCTTGAGGTGAAGCCGTGATGCAGCACTTTGGGGAACCGAGTTCAGCTTTGACTCACCGGGCCCACGCATGCAAAATGCAAGTGACATTGCACACACACACACTCTCTCTTATTTACACATAGACACAAAGTCTACATTTCTCTCTCTCTCTCGCATACACTCTCTCTCTCTCTTACTTACACACACAAAGTCTAAATTTATGTCACACACACTCTCTCTCTCTCTTACACACACCGAAAAAGCATAAATTTCTCTCTCACACACTCTCTTATAAATGTCTCTCTCACACACACACTCTCGTATTTACACACACAAAGTCTACATTTCTCGCTCTCTCTTACTTACACACACAAACTCGAAATGTCTCTATCACACACACTCGCTCATCCCTAAGCCCTGTACGAAGA
>NC_090050.1:24053508-24067824 GCF_038355195.1 Osmerus mordax
TTGCTTCTTGTTTGCACTTCACACCACTAAGACTGAAAGTGTAGAATTAAACTGCGTGGCTGATAGTTGAAACAACGTTCGAAACGTTTCCTAAACAAAATTGGTACTTAAACTTCCCCATTAAGTTTTACCCTTCTAGAGAGGTTTTTGAGCTTTTCCTCATAATACATTTCATTAATAAAGAATCTCCTTTGAAACAAGCTGATTTAAACAACGATGTTGCTCTCTGACCACATCTGAGATGGAATCGTGATACAATTAGTAGCATCTGCCAACTGAAAGCTTGCCCAACAGGCCTCCTCTGGAGAAGATGAAAGCCTCACAAATCTCAACAATCACGTAGCTCTCGTTCCTGGCCTGATTCGCCTGATTCACTTGATTCTCCTGATTCACTTGTTTCACATGATTCTCCTGATTCACTTGATTCTCCTGATTCACTTGTTTCACATGATTCTCCTGATTCGCCTGAGAGTCATGTTTTTACAATCAAGCCTGGCCACACCAGCTCTCTCCCTCCGCTACATGAAGACATGCTCAGATTATCAGCAAACATCTGCAAACATTTTGAACGAGAGGGGGGGGGGTGGAAGAAGTACACTCTCTATCCGTCTGTCACTGTCTGTCTGTCTCTCTCTCTCTGTCAGTCTCTCTTTTATTCGCCCTTCCTTAGATGTTTATCTTTTTCTATATCCTTCTAAATGTCCTTCTCCTTCAAGTTCATCTTATATCTTTATCTTTGAAAAATGTTACACATACACGCACCCTCCCCTCCAAACACACACGCACCTTGACACACACACACCCTGCTAACCCCTTCCCCCAGCCCTCCCCCCCACACACACACACCCTGCTAACCCCTTCCCCCAGCCCTCCCCCCCACACACACACACCCTGCTAACCCCTTCCCCCAGCCCTCCCCTCACACACACACACACACACACACACAGTACAACAGCAAAGCTTCATGTCTCCCTTCTCCTTCCAGACCACAGTCCAGACAGCCAGTCCCTGGACGATGTGGCTCATTACGACTTCCTGGTGCAGCTGAGGACAGCCTCCAGCCCGGCCCGGCTGCTTGGACCCCGGGCCCACACAGGCTCCAGCACCCCCACGGCCCTGCTCCACCCTGGGGGCCGGCACAGGCACCGAGAACAAGCGCAGCTCTGGTCAGCCGTGGCCCAGCACTCACCTGAGGGAGCAGGTAGGGACACTCACTCATTATTACAAACACTCACACACAGACGTAAACACACACTCATTATTACACTTTGAACTTTCAAACTTAAAAAATAAATGCTGATTCACAGTTCTCCATCTCCAAATCTTCTGACTAATATGCTACACTCTGAAATGTCTCTCTGTAGATGTTATATACAATACACACACAGATACACACACACACATATACACACGCACACAGATTCAGGTATTTACTCCCACCCTATCTCCCCCCCCCCAACCCCAGACCTGAGTCCGGAGGTCTCTAGGACCCAGCATCTCTGCCCCTTCTGCCAGAGGAGCTACCAGCATGGGGCGTTGCTACAGGAACACATGCAGTTCTGCCCAGAGAGGGAGGGACCTCAAGGCGACTACACCGCCCCCTACAGGACACAGGTGGAAATGCATATGCCTCTGCACAGCCCATCACAGGACAAGGTGAGACAGAGACTGGATGGGAACTTTTAATTGCGTATTAATTTACTCTATCTATGTATTTATCTTTGTATGTATCTGTCTGTCTCTTTATCCATCTCTAAGTCCATCTGGACATGGATTGGATATTCATATTAATATGAATGTATACATCAGATATACAATATGTATATATCAATGGTACAGCCCAAAATAATGGATCAGAAGTGCGTAGTTCTAATCTGTTTGAATTGTCCCAGCCCCATGTGACTGATCACATGACGGAGAACAGGAAGTTCAAGTGTCTGCAGTGTGGGAAGGCCTTCAAGTACAAACACCATCTGAAGGAACACCTGCGCATCCACAGTGGTGAGAACACACACACACCAAACAATCACAGGGCTCTCAAGTGTCACGCATTGAGCGTGACAGTCACTCATTTCGGTCTATTGTCACGTAATCCCGTCACACATTGTATTTCTCACGCGGAAAAACTTTATAATATATTTAATATGCCGCAGCGCCCAACCAAAATGTCTCTGGCCGCAGCGCTCTCACTATGGAACCGGCAGAAATCAAGCGCGTTTCCCCTGGAGTTCTTAGTCGAGCCTGCCACTTCTAAGCCAATCAAAAAAAAGAAAGGGTCTACACAATAGCCAATCAGAAAATAGCACTATTGTATCTGGGTAAGATTTAACGCAACAACCAATGAAAAAAAAGCATATCCTGGAATTGTTCACGTGATTCTGCTACAATGTCTTCTGAAAGTTTAGTTCACCCACAGAGCAAACCACTGGAGCTCGAGCATCACTTTGAACACAGAGTCATGATCTCCTGTTTTAATGTTACAACTAATTCACAACTTGTTTGACACAAACAATGACAACTTGACTGCTGTTAGAAAATGTTTCCCAGATAATTAGCATCAGTTTTTCATGAGTGTCTGTAACTTAACCAAGAGTTTTACAGCCTGTTCACTGACAACACCTGCTCAGAACAAGTAGTCTAGGCCTAGTCATATTTTCCTTATCACACGATGACTGACATATTGTAACATTATAAACATCTCTTTCCAAATAGGCTTAATAATTTTATTAGCACTAAATACATTTAAGTGTTTTAAATACTCAATGTTATAGGTCACTTTTAAAATCATGTCATATTTTATAATTATATCTTGGCCATGGATGCATTAATCATTGCTGCCTTTCAAAGATGTCAGGTAAAAAGCACGGGGGAATGTCACTCTTGCCTGTCTTCAAAACTTGAGAGCCCTGCAACCATGTAACTACACACACACCTTTTAACCATCATACTACACACACACACACACACATCCCTAATAACCATGTAACTACACACACACCTTTTAACCATCATACTACACACACACACACACACATCCCTAATAACCATGTAACTACACACACACCTTTTAACCATCATACTACACACACACACACACACATCCCTAATAACCATGTAACTACACACACACCTTTTAACCATCATACTACACACACACACACACACATCCCTAATAACCATGTAACTACACACACACCTTTTAACCATCATACTACACACACACACACACACATCCCTAATAACCATGTAACTACACACACACCTTTTAACCATCATACTACACACACACACACACACATCCCTAATAACCATGTAACTACACACACACCTTTTAACCATCATACTACACACACACACACACACACACACATCCCTAATAACCATGTAACTACACACACACCTTTTAACCATCATACTACACACACACACACACACACACACATCCCTAATAACCATGTAACAACACACACCTTTTGACCAGGGACAAGTGTGATGTGTGATGTCTGTTCCTTCTCAGGTGAGAAGCCGTATGAATGTTCCAACTGCAAGAAGCGCTTTTCCCACTCTGGATCCTACAGCTCCCACCTCAGCAGCAAGAAGTGTCTGAACGGACCTGGAGGAGGAGGAGGGGGGGGGAGGAGGGGGAGGAGGGGGAGGAGGGGGAGGGGGAGGAGGAGGAGAAGTGTCAAACGGCCAGCCCACCTTCCGCTCCTCCCCAACACTGCCCTCCGCAGGCGGAAGGAGGAACAGTGGAGGGGGCTCTCCGTATGGTACCCAGCCCCAGGACCGAGCTCAGAGACTGGGCTCGGGAGAGAATCTCTCCCCCCTGGACCTTGGCAGCTCCAGGGCGCCCGGCCGGTTGTGGAACCCCAGCAGGGAGTTCTCTCTCCTGGGCAGTGGGTTCCAGGGCTCTGGCCTGCTGCCCTACCTCCACTCCGGCCCTCGCTTCCAGCAGGCCCTGCAGGTGATTCTCCAAAGGGAGGTGGAGGAGGTGGGAGGAGGAATAGGAGGGGGGGGGAGGAGGATTAGGAGGGGGGGGAGGAAGAGTGGGAGGGGGGGGGAGGAGGTGGGGGAAGACCAGAGGAGGCCACGGCCATCTACAACGGCGAGCACGAGGAAAAGGCGTCTCCTGATAGGCCGGCGAGGCAGCATAAGGGGGCGGAGCCTGGCGAGGGGGGGCGGGGGTAACGTGTGAGGGCTGCTCCCAGCTCTTCCCCAGCGCTGCTGTGCTCCTGCAGCATCAGAGATACCTCTGCAGGACCACCTGGCAGTCCACAGAGATGCCCGAGGGTCCTCGCGGTAAAGACCGCCTCTCCTTTACCAGACCCCCAGACCTCCACCACCCCCCTGCCGTCCCCAACCTCCTCCCCAGGGACAGCTCCCCCCTCCCCAGACACGGATGGCACTCCCTCCCCCAGCAGCTCCTGGTGGCTCTACAGCCCCGCCCCGAACCCCTGGCCTTGCACTCCTATTGGCCCAGCCAGGAGAATGGCAGCCCCGGGCAGCCAATCAGCCCCGTCCTGATGGAGATGTCGTCTCCAGGCAGATTGAAGAAAGGGAGGATCTGCTCCTCTGGGTTCCGCTCGTCAGCCTGTCTGGACCTGTCCCCTGGCCAATCCCCCCTCTCCCCACCCCCCGGCCGGGCAGTGCCCCAGAACAGGACCCCCTGGTGGGCAGGGACCAGTGGGCTGACGGGGTCCCAGAACGAGCCCCTGGACCTCTCCCTGCCCAGGGAGCGAGACCGGGCCTGCAACGGCCACCCTGCGCCTGGAGAGACGGGAGAGAAAAGAGAGAGAGATGGAGGAGAAAGAGACAGAGGAGCGAGAAGAGAGAGAGGGGGGGAGAGAGAAGGGGGAGAGACTCCAGGACCAGCACCCAAGCCCCCCCCCTCCTCACCCCTCCCACCCCCACCCTACCTACAGCGGAGCCACTATGCTGGGGGGGTCTGTGTTCAGCAGCTACCGCTCCCTGTTCCCCCCCCTGCTCCAGGCTGGCCTGGGGGGGGCAGGCCAGGACACAGGCCCCTCCCTCGCCCTCCGAAGGCCTAGGCTCCTCCCACACCTGCCGTTCCTCAGGGACTCAGAGATGGACGCTGTCATCCAGGAGATGCAGCAGGAGAGACGAGGGGTGAGAGGTCGTCTGCTGCAGTCACACAGATATTTAAATGAAATAATACAACTAAACTACAAAAATAATAGTAGTTTATATTCATATAAATCATACAGTAGTTAAACTTTGGTCTAGAGGAAGGTTGGTGGTGTGAGACGCACCAGTATTAGCCTGAGTGTACCAATCTGTGTGTTTTTTGTTCAGGCGGAGGTTGCGCGGCGTGGCGGGCTGGACTTCCTTTCTGGAGGGGAAGTGGGCGAGGGAGGCAGGACCAGGAGGAGGCTGAGGAAGACAGAGGAGGGACTGTACGCTTGCAACATCTGTGACAAGACGTTCCAGAAGAGCAGCTCACTGCTCCGCCACAAATACGAACACACAGGTACCGCTGCATTTCACTTTGAGTTGGACGTTCTGATAAGCCCTCTGTGACACAGCTTGTGAATAAGTCAATACGAGTGTCAATCTATGAGATTCGATTTGATTGGATGTGTTCTCGTCCCGTGTCTGTGCTCTCGCAGGTAAACGACCCCACGAGTGTGCGATCTGCCAGAAGGCCTTCAAGCACAAGCACCACCTGATCGAGCACAGGCGCCTTCACTCCGGGGAGAAGCCCTATCGCTGTGACCGCTGTGGCAAGCGCTTCTCCCACTCCGGCTCGTACTCGCAGCACATGAACCATCGCTACGCCTACTGTAGCCGTGACAACGACCCCGACCTCGACTTCGAGGACCGACCTTTGACCCCCGGGGCTGATCCGGGTAGTCTGGGAGAGGGCACCCTGACCCCGACCGCAACCCCGACTTTCCTGAGCGACTGCAGCCTGGATGAGCACTGTGGTGGCCTGGAGGAGGAGGAGGAGGAGAGGGATGAGGAGAGGGAGGAGGAGGAGGAGAGGGAAGGAGAGGCCTGTAGAGATACCTACCGTGAAGAAGGGTCATGTTTGGAATCCGGATCAGGGTTAGATTTAGGGCTAGGATCAGGATCCAGTTTAGATTTAGGGCTAGATTCAGGGCTAGGACCAGAACCAGGGCTAGGATCAGGGCTAGGACCAGAACCAGGGCTAGGATCAGGGCTAGGACCAGGACCAGGGCTAGAACCAGAACCAGGGCTAGGATCAGGGCTAGGACCAGGACCAGGGCTAGGACCAGAACCAGGGCTAGGATCAGGGCTAGGACCAGAACCCAGAGACATAGAGAACCAGGACCAGGACCAGGACCAGGGCCAGGACCAGGACCAGGGCCAGGAGGACCAGGACATCAAAGCCGAGCCTGGCCTCTCACAGAGACAGCAGACCCATGGACCTCACTCTGTCCAGGTCCCTTCAGCTAACACGTCAGTCCCAGGAGACTACTGGAAGTGTTGAGAGTGAACTTCTGCCTACAAATCTGCTACATTCACAGTTGATCATTCAGAAGATGCTTTTATCCAAAGCGACGTACAAACAGTGCATGTGGAAAATACAGCAGAAAACCAAGGATTAGAAGTGTGTAGTTCTAACGGAATTTCGGTGGTCAGAGTCAAGGAATGGTCTGTATTTACCAGTAACCACATCTCAGCCACCAGGCACGGTGTAGCAATAATAATATCTCAACTAATGGTTTGGCGGTATTCATGGTCATATTTTTATTCTACCAAACCAAATAAGAGATCTATACTTGTAAGACAAACTAAAACACCTTTGTTTTTTGGCCATAATTATCCTTCATTGGAGCCAAAGCCACTGATTGGTCCAGCGTTACCCATGTGACCAAGCTCGTTCCCAGACTGTAAATGCAGGAATAACTTATTTAAATCAACCAATTATCAAATGGGTTCTTTTGTTTCATACAGCGAAGTGTTAAGGAGCGCAGGGACAAAAGAGACAGAGGGAAAGAGAGAGAGGCAGTGATAGAGGCAGAGAGAGAGGCAGAGAGAGAGGCAGAGAGAGAGGCAGTGATAGAGGCAGAGAGAGGGGCACAGAGAGAGGCAGTGATAGAAGCAGAGAGAGAGGCAGAGAGAGAGGCAGAGAGAGAGGCAAAGAGAGGGGCACAGAGAGAGGCAGTGATAGAAGCAGAGAGAGAGGCAGAGAGAGAGACAGAGAGAGAGGCAGTGATAGAGGCAAAGAGAGGGGCACAGAGAGAGGCAGTGATAGAAGCAGAGAGAGAGGCAGAGAGAGATCAGTGATAGAGGCAGAGAGAGAGGCAAAGAGAGGCATAGAGAGGGGCACAGAGAGACAGAAAGACTGTTTGAGAGTTTGGCCGTGTTTAGTGGTGTGTGTGTGTTTTGAGACTATATATTTTAAATAAAACCAAAAATAATAATGACAAAAAGTCTGTCAAAGTGTGTGGTGTGTGTGTGTGTGTATGTGGCCAACCAAAGAGGAGACCATAGATGCCTAAAGTCACCAGTTTCTGTTGATATTTCTGTACCAAAGAATCCTTAAAGATTTGTCTCTGAATGGAAAATCTCACAGTAGAAATTGTTGACTCTGAAACTGAGACTTTTCAAAGTCACAAGTATGAATCAAGCTGTATTTCTTACCTTGTTAGGCTTTTTGTATTGGATCATGTTTTGTAAGTTTTATATTTGTTGATGTATTTGTAATAAAAGGGTATATAACACCTTAAAGTGTACCTAGTCAAATTGATACAACATATTATCAGCTAACCTAGACCTTGTTATACCTTATTGTCTTCAGTTGAACTATTTGAATAGTTATTAAGAAGAATCCAAAAGACAGGCTCCCAGTAGCTCCCTGGGTACGAGCACACGCCACTAACCTCCAATCTGACCAAGACCATTTCCTGCATGTCTTTCTATGCTTTCCTGTCTCTCCAACTGTCGATAAATCCCACATATATACAGTATAAATAGCAAATGTATGTGGGTTAGGGCTGTGAATATAAATAACAAGGCCCCAGAAAATGTACCGAAATACAGAGAAAATGACCGAAATACACAAATACCTGCTAGACTCTGAGTCTCAGGTTTGAGAATGATCTGGTGTATCTGTCCAGTTAGAGACTCTGTATTACTCGAGACAACCGTTCTTCTCAGTATGCCTGCGTCTCGTCCATTGATTGTACAAAGCAGCACAAGTTATCTCTTATTTCTGAACGTGATAAATACTTGAAATGCGTGAGTCATGGTGAATGCGTCAGACTTGAGAGTCCTGTAGCAGTACTTATGGTTACAATGACTACCATCTAACTACATAGCAACACTTAACATTAACTGCATAGCAATATGACATTAAGATTACTACAACAGTTTACATTATGGTTACAGTAACTACATAGCAACAGTTTACATTAAGGTTACATTAACTAAATCTGTTTAACTGTCCATGCAGCAAGCCTAGTTAGACGCAGGACAGTCTTACACTACACTCCTCATCTCCCAGACTTTCATACAAGCAGAAAATAATTCTGCTGTGTTCATAAAACGGTCCTGGCACCTCCACTGTGGGAATCATTTTAAGATCATTATTTCATTCAATCGTTCCCATTATCGTTTGTATCAAATAGTCCGCCTTCAGTCAACTACTTTGGAGTCGCAAAGTCTTTACCCCCCCTCCCTCCTTCCCCCTTCCCCCTCTCCCATAAAACTTGCAATAATATGAAAATAAAAAATGAATAAATATATCAAACATCCAGATCTGTGTGAACTCTCTCCTCTTTTTTTCCTCTTTCCCGCTGTGTTTATTCGAGTGCCAAAGCCACAGTCGTAAAAAACTACCCAGCCACAGAGAGACAAGGTTTAGGGGAAAAAACGCTGTTTTTAAACATATGCATTTCTACTCTGGTCTTTGTTCTGTTATTAAAAGCAGAATTTGGACCAATCAACAGGGGAGCTGTCCTGGCTGTCTGCCTCTGATTGGTTTACATACCTCCACACTTCCTGTATCTCTCACGCTAACCACACGACCAACACGGCACTCTGGGGCTTGGCACTCTCTTCTACTCTTCTTCTTGAAAAGAAGACCGTTTTTACTCACTCTCTCTCTCTCACACTCTCTCTCACACTCTCTCTCACACTCACATTCACATGCAAACACACATGCAGGCATACACTTACGTAGGCACACACAGACACACACACAATCAGACACTGGCACAAACATTCACATGCAGACACACATGCAGGCATACACACACACATACATACACACACACACAGGCGCACAAACACACACACACACACACGCATTCAGACACACATGCAGGCATACACACACACACACACACAGGCGCACAAACACACACACATCTGCCACACACACACACACACACACACGCAGGCATACACACACACACAGGCATCACACACCAGTCTTGAGATGGGTCACGGCACAAGTTTATTAAGGGTGTTTTACAGCCTGGGTCTCATGGTGAATGTAACAGAGGAAGTACTTCACATCATCTGTGTCCTTATCAGCCACCCACCACATGATCATCTGTTAGCACCGCAGCTCACATAGTTAACATATGTACAAACACACTCCAGGAAAAAAAAACAGGAAGTAGAAGAACAGGGTTGTCGCTTCGGGTACGGAAGACGCCGAACCTTCTAGAAGGGTCGAGGTTCCGAGGGCGAAGGAAGTAGAGGAGGGAACAGTAACCATGGAGACAGATCCTTACCTCTATAAGATACAGCTGAGTCAGTAACACAATCCAGAGAAACACATTTGTAAACTTACCATAACTGTACAGAAGAGACTTTAACGACCTTGATTTGACCCTTGACCCTACAATTCACTAGAATGGTAGACTACACCAGCATGAACAGTCTATACTGTACATGTCCATACATACTGTATAAGTATACTGTATATGTACAAATGCATATAGGTGTATAGTATGTGCTGGGGAAAGTTGATTGTTTCCCAACAACAGCGATGTTGATGTTGTTGGTGTTGATGTTGTTGTTGGTGTTGTTGGTCTTGTGGGAGCGTTGGTTCTCCCTGCCGCAGGAGGTTAGGATGCTGGGGTCACAGTGAGCTGGTTCTGATTGGTCCCTGATTCTAGATTCTACGTTCTAGATTCTGGTCTGAGATTGTGGGGCCTGGTCCTCCAGACACAAAGTCCTGGTTCTGAGTTTGGGGTCCACGGTCCAGGGTCAGGGTCTGGGTCTGGGTCCGGGGTCTTGTTCCTGGGTCCTGGTGTGGGTAAGAGGGGGTCAGAGGGTGGAACTGTGTCCGAAGATGTGGTTGGCCTCACTGAGGATGAGCTCCACGGCCTGGTTCTGGTACACCATGTTGACGGCCATGTTGGCACTGTCCCTCTCTGGCCTCATGAGCGTGGGCCCCGAACACGATGCCCAGGTTCTGGGTGGTCATGCGGTTGTCCTCCGAGTGCTCCATCACCCTGGGGGAGGAGGGGGAGGGGACAGGAAACAGATCAGCACGACTTCCTGTCTCCTCTGGGCCTCATGAAGAAGAGCCGACATCATGTGATGTCATGTGATGACAGCTTTGAATGTTAATAGTTTGAGTATTACCAGCGTCCTGAACACTGACTGTGTCTGCATGGAGACTGCACGAGTGTGTGTGCGCGTGTGTGTGTACTACACGGAACATGTGTGCCGTATGGTTTGCGCATATTTGTGGCAATGACCATGTGCTGTATGTATATATCTGTGTGTATTTGTAGGAGAGTGTGTGCGAGTGTGTGTATATAAGTGTGTGTGTGTGTGTGTGCGTGTCGAGGTTAAAGCCACAGCATGAGACTTTCTTCTAAAAATGCCACCAAGCCAAGAGAGACTGCTCAGAACTTCCACATTAAACAAGAAGCAGAGAGAGAGAGAGAGAGACAGAGAGAGAGAGATAGAGAGAGAGAGAGAGAGGGGGAAAGAGGGAGAGAGGGAGAGAGGGAGAGAGGGAGAGAGAGGGAGAGAGAGAGGGAGGGAGAGAGAGAGAGCTGGCGGCGAGGGGGCTGGTGAGCCTTCCATCAGATGAGCCACAGACATCCCCAGAGACAGGAGAGGGGAGGGAGGAGAGAGAGGGAGGGGAGAGGAGCGAGAGAGAGGGGAGGGAGGGAGAGAGGTGAGAGAGGGAGAGAGGGGAGGGAGAGAGGGGAGGGAGAGAGGGGAGGGAGAGAGAGAGGGGAGGAGAGGAGAGAGAGGGAGGGAGAGAGGGGAGGGGGATGAGGCCTTGGGGGAGGGAGGGTATGCTGGAGGTGTCAGGGATGGAGAGTGGCAGGAAAGAGAGTGAAGCAGAGACGTCTTAAATGAAAAACAGAAAAAGGAATAACGGCAGTGGAGACACAGAATTTGCACACATTGTCGCAAGCTCACACATACACACACACACACACACAGTTGCATACAACCACACACTTCTGCCTGTGGGACAAATATAAGCTTATAGTCGAAACATGCAACTTTGTGTTGATGTGTGAATGTGTCCATACGCACTTGTGTGTGTTTATGTTGATGTGTGTGTGTGTGTGTATCTGCCACCACAGGAAGTCACAGTGATCGTGATGAGCCTCTGAACACAGCTGAGAAGTGTGCACCCTCTAGTGGTCAGACCAAGCACTGCATGTCCTCACACCAACACTGCTTCTCAGGAATAACACTCACTGACTGTTGTTACTGGTTTTGCTTGTGTGTGACAGTGTGTGTGTAACAGCATGTGTGTGTGTGACAATGTGTGTGTGTGTGTGACAGCACGTGTGTGTGTGACAGCATGTGTGTGTGTGTGTGTGTGTGTGTGTGTGTGTGACAGCACGTGTGTGTCTCACCGTTGGAGGTGGCGGATCATGAAGCACATGGTGTCATTGGTTGGAGGGGGCATGCTAAGGACCAGACACTTCATCCTGTCCAGCTTGTCCACGTAGTCAGACATCTCTGAAACACACACACACACACAACACCCGGAGCATGAACACAGGGGAGGAGAGAGAGAGAGAACCGAGAGAGAGGGAGAAAGAGAGGGAGAGACAGACAGAAACAAAGAGACAGAAAGAGAGAGGCAGAGAGAAAGACATCAAGAGACAGAGGGAGAGACAGACAGAAACAAAGAGACAGAAAGAGAGAGGCAGAGAGAAAGACACCAAGAGACAGAGGAGAGACAGACAGAAACAAAGAGACAGAAAGAGAGAGGCAGAGAGAAAGACACCAAGAGACAGAGGGAGAGACAGAGAGAGAGACAGAGAGAGAGGCAGAGAGAAAGACACCAAGAGACAGAGGAGAGACAGAGAGAGAGACAGAGAGAGAGGCAGAGAGAGAGGCAGAGAGAGAGACTTACTGACGGTCTCTATGATATCGGTGAAGAAGCCGTAAGGTACCAGAGGCTCAGGCAGCTCTCTGAAGAAACAGCTTCAGGGCCCCCGTCACCACGTGGATATCCTCCCACCGGCTATCCTCCAGGTTCAGCTTCTCCTCTGAGGAGGAGGAGGGGGAGAGCGGGGAGGGGGAGAGGGGAGGGAGGAAGAAAAGAGGGGGAGGGAGAAAGGAAGATCAAAAGAAAAGGGTGAGTATGAAGGATGATCAGCGCACTGACAGACAAGCTCCTGTCGCTGTGACTCGTCTGCACACAGAGCAGCTAGCAGCTGACAGGAGAGAGGGAGAGAGAAGGAGAGGCAGAGAGAAGGAGAGGGGAGAGAGGGAGAGAGAAGGAGAGGCAGAGAGAAGGAGAGGGAGAGAGGGAGAGAGAAGGAGAGGCAGAGAGAAGGAGAGGGGAGAGGCGAGAGAAGGAGAGCAGAGAGAAGGAGAGGGGGAGAGGCAGAGAGAAGGAGGGGGAGAGAGGGAGAGAGAAGGAGAGGCAGAGAGAAGGAGAGGGGAGAGGGAGAGAGAAGGAGAGGCAGAGAGAAGGAGAGGGGGAGAGGGAGAGAGAAGGAGAGGGGAGAGGGAGAGAGGAGAGGCAGAGAGAAGGAGAGGGGGGAGAGGGAGAGAGAAGGAGAGGGGAGAGAGAAGGAGAGGGGAGAGAGAGAAGGAGAGGCAGAGAGAAGGAGAGGGGAGAGGGAGAGAGGGAGAGAGAAAAAGAGAGAAGGAGAGGGAGAGAGAAGGAGAGGGGAGAGACAGAAGAGAGGCAGAGAGAAGGAGAGGGAGAGGGAGAGAGGGAGAGAGGGAGAGAGAAGGAGAGGCAGAGAGAAGGAGAGGGGAGAAGGGGAGAGAGGGAGAGAGAAGGAGAGGCAGAGAGAAGGAGAGGGGGAGAGGTAGTGAGAAGGAGGGGTAGAGAAAAAGAGGTAGAGAGGAAAGGTAGAGAGGAGGACAAGAAATAGGTAGAGAGAAAGAGCGATTACGGTAGGAGGAGCAAACATGGCCAGCCCTGACCTGTGCTTCTCAAACTCCCATATCCTCACCCATGAAATGCTTTACTGGGTTCAAATATCAACGTGTACTAGGAGTGTGAGAACCCAAGGTCAGTTTGTGCAGCAGGTGTGTGCTTAACGTTTTAAGTGTAACTAAGCGTAAAAAGAGCTGGGATTTAGCGGCAAACAAAACGATCAAAAGTAAAATGTATCAAAATATTATTTTTGCAAAGATTCATTGCACTCAAGACCGGCATTCATGAGTTTAGCCATGTGTGAATATCAACCATCGGGGTTTCATTCACAAAAGCGGTTTAGGAGAGGGGATCCTCCACCCTGTTACTGGAGGGCTACCTTCCAGAGGGTTTAGCTGTAACCCCAGGTGAAACTGACCTGATTCCACACGTCAACCAGCTAATTATTAGAATCAGGTGTGATAGATTTGTGTTGGAAGGTAGCCCTCCAGTAAGAGGGTTGGAGACCTCTGTTTTGGAGTACAGTTCCACTGTAAGCAAAGCTGGTTTCAGCCAGTAGGGGGCAGTCAAGCCCAGGAGACGACATGGAGCTGCAGTCAGAGAGAGACATGTTTCCTGTGGGCTGAGACACAGAAGCGCAGAGCAGTGTGTGAAGTCCTACAGCAGGGCTGCCAAACTCGCATTTCAACCAGTTCACACGCTCTGCACATCACACCTTGTATTTATCACACTGAGAAGGCTACGCCAACCAAGTAAGCAGCAGGCGCAGGCACACGGAGTGAAGCAACATAGACGCGCAAACTTTGCCTTCAGCGGCATTTGGGTTAGCCCCTCCAAATCTCACTCCAAGGTTGTTTGAAAATTTGGAAGCCCTGGTACAATGTGTGAGTGTGTGTGTGTGGTGTGATGTTAGCTGTGAGTGTGTGTATGTTTGCGTGCTGCATTAGCTGTGTATGTGTCAGGGGGTACAAAAAGGCAGGCAGGCAGGTTGAATGTCT
>NC_090050.1:24068024-24101690 GCF_038355195.1 Osmerus mordax
CCCTCCCCTCCTCCTCCCCTCCCTCCCCTCCCCCTCCTCACCATGGTTCACCAGGAAACGTAGTTTCTGGATCACCGCCAGGTTGCCGCTCACTCTGTAGATCCCATCTGTCTCCAGACCTGCAGCACACACACACACACACACACACACACGCTTAGAAACACAACCACACACACTTGGAAACACGCAATGTTAGTACAAAACCCCATGTGATGATGGTCTTTTCTCCTGTGTGGTAGGTGTGACGTCTGCAGACCCACAACATCTGAAGTTTCAATCATGATACGCTGCTGCTTGATTTGTTACAGTTCCTCCTGAGAGATGTTATTATCCGCGGTGTGCCGAGTAGATTTACATTTACATGTAGTCATTTAACAGAGGCTCTTATCCAGAATTCAGATTACTAGCCCGATTCCCTCACCGCTCAGCCACCTGACTCCCCAGTAGATGAGATGTGGCTGCTTTGCTCTGTGCCTGAATGCCAAAATACTGCACAAGTACGCCCTTCTGATTCTTGATGTTTCTTATGTACTTTATATCTGCACTGTCGATTGTCGTTTTGCATAAACGAGTCTGATGAATGAATGTTACGGACTGCTCCCCCTAGCTGTGGTGAGCGGTACCGCGGCTGTAAAGAGCAGTTGAACAGGAAGAAGGAAGTTGTAGAATAGAAGTAGAATTCTCGGTAGTCTTCTGAACAACAAGAATCCAAAAAATGTCTAAAATGTCACGAGTGTATCTGGCTCAGCTATGAATATCTTAAGTTTATAACCATGTTAAACAGGAACCTTGTGTGTGTATTTATACGTGTGTTTGTGTCTATAAGTGGGTGTGTGTGTCTATAAGTGTGTGTGTATACATTTACATTTAGTCATTTAGCAGACGCTCTTATCCAGAGCAATTTACAGCAAGTACAGGGACATTCCCCCCGAGGAAAGTAGAGTGAAGTGCCTTGTCCAAGGACACAACGTAATTTGGCACGGCCGGGAATTGGACTGGCAACCTTCAGATTACTAGCCCGCTTCCCTAACCGCTCAGCCACCTGACTCCCTATATGATTGTGTGTGTGTCTATAAATGTGTGTGTATACACGTGTGTGTGTGTTACCTCTCCTCTCCACAGCCTGTGTGCAGAGCCGGACGAAGCGAGGCACTGAGCTCTTCTCTCTCTCACACAGGATCTCCAGACTACAGCCAAACACCTGGTCTGCAAGCACGCACATATATAAACACACACACACGCAAAAACACACACACACAATGAACAAACATTCAAAAAACAAGTATAGTTTCAACTGTCACAAAATTGGTGTTGATTCAGAATGTCATATTTAGTTGTCCGGTCAGGCCCAGAAGGTCCCTTAAGAAGCAAAAGGTCCCTTAAGTTTAAGTGCTATTTCTAGCACTTGCTTGCGTGTGTGTATGTAGTGTGTGTGTGTGTATATGCATGTACAGTGTAGGTAGTGTATGTGTGTGCATGCACAGTGTGTGTGTGCCCCCTTACCCTTGATGAGGCCCTTCTCCTGCAGGGCCTGGAGAGGAGGCCTCTTTAAGATGAGCTTCTTCAGCCTGCTCTTCACCCTCTTCTTCTCTGTGTTCTCCAGGCTGGAGATGGAGCGAGGGACTGCAGGGGGGAGGAGGGGGGAGAGAGGAGAGGGGCGGGGGGGGGAGGGAGAGGAGAGGGGGGAGGGAGGGAGAGGAGAGGAGGGAGGAGGGGGAGGAGAGGAGAGGAAAGGAGGCAGGGAGAGGAGAGGAGGGAGAGGGACAGGAGAGGGGGGGAGGGAGGGAGAGGAGAGGAGAGGGGGGAGGAGGGGAGGAAGGAGAGGAGAGGGGGAGGAGGGAGAGGACAGGGGGAGGACAGGAGGGGAGAGGGGGGAGGGAGGGAGAGGAGAGGAGAGGAGAGGAGAGGGGGAGGGGGGAGGGAAAGAAAAGATGTGTGTAAGTAATAAATGAATGAAAGAGATGGAGTGAGAAAGAGAGAAAGAGTCATAGAGATAGAGAGAGTGTGGGAGAGAGAGAGAGTGACAGAGAGACATACGTGGAGACTTGACCCCCTTGCTGTCGTCCTCATCTCCACTGTGGTCCAGCATCTCCACGCTGCCGGCCCTCCTCAGGGAGTACAGCAGCACGTTGTCCAGAGGGTTCTCACGCTCCTTCACACACACACACACACACACACACACACACACACACACACACACACACACACACACACACACGGACAGACACACACACACACACACACACACAATTACATTTTGTTCATTTACCAGATGCTAATAGACAAACAGACAGGCAGGCAGACAGATTGACAAAGGGACAAAGAGACACAGACAGGACCACACACACACCCACACAGGAACACACACACACAGACCCACACAGACAGGATGTGAGACCCACCAGTCGTTGGAGGACACCCTGGATGGTTGTGTACCACTCGCTGATCAGAGACAGAGTGTCTGACTGGAGCAGGAACTCGTTACCCGTCACCGTCCTCAGCTGAGAAACACAACACAGTGAGGTTAACACTTAGCCTAGCGCTTGTCTGACCTAACTTAGCTTAGCCTAGCGCTTGTCTCACCTATCTTAGCTGAGCCAAGCCTAGCGCTGGTCTGACATATTTTAGCTTAGCTTAGCCAAGCCTAGCCTGTCCTCCCTGTGTGTGTGTGTGTGTGTGTGTGTCTGTGTGTGTGTGTGTGTGTGTGTGTGTGTGTGTGTGTGTGTGTACCCTGAAGACTCCTTTCTTGCTGGACAGGTCGTTGGCCCAGTGCAACTGAGCTCCTCGCAGGTCCACGCTGCTCTCTGGACGGCTGTTTCCTGGTCTCTATGGATACACACACACACACAAAGTATTGAGGCTGCCCTCTAACTATACACACATAAAATATAGAGGTAACACATTAGATGTCAGATGGCTGAGCAGTTAGGGAGTCGGGCTATGAATCAGAAGGTTGTTGGTTCGATTCCCGGCCGTGCCAAATGAAGTTGTGTCCTTGGGCAAGGCACTTCACCCTGCTTGCCTTGGGGAGAATGTCCCTGTACTTACTGTAAGTTGCTCTGGATAAGAGCGTCTGCTAAATGACTAAATGTAAATGTAACACTACAACCATACGCACACACACACACACACACAGTCCTACCCAGCTGGAGGGGGTCTGAGCTTTGGGATCCTTGAAGAACACCAGGCTGTTCCCCACCAGAACCACCCAGGCCTGGCTCCAGTTCTTCCTGCCACAGAGAACACAGAACACAGAGGCTGCAGGTCTAGACGTAAACATCTCTCTGTAGGTCTAGACGTAAACATCTCTGTAGGTCTAGACGTAAACATCTCTCTGTAGGTCTAGACGTAAACATCTCTCTGTAGGTCTAGACGTAAACATCTCTCTGTAGGTCTAGACGTAAACATCTCTCTGTAGGTCTAGACGTAAACATCTCTCTGTAGGTCTAGACGTAAACATCTCTCTGTAGGTCTAGACGTAAACATCTCTCTGTAGGTCTAGACGTAAACATCTCCCTGTAGGTCTAGACGTAAACATCTCTCTGTAGGTCTAGACGTAAACATCTCTCTATAGGCTCACCTATGTCTAGACATGATCTGACTGTCACCGTGGCGACCGGTATCCCTACCTGAGTTTCCTGCCTCCCTCTGCGATCTTGGTCTTGTTCAGAAGCCCCGCCTTCTCCAGCTCCTGACGACATCACAGAGGTTAAAGTTCACTAGGGTTCCTAGGTTACTAAGGCCAGCATGGGCATGCCAACTCTCAGGTAAAACATTTTTCTAGCTTGTGGAGGGTGAGGGTGAGAGTGAGGGTGTCTCACCGGCGTGGTTTCGTCAGGGCTGTCGGGGGAGCTGACTGGAGACGGGGGGCTCCACTATGATGTTGGTCCCGTTGTAGGAGAACTCCCTGCCCTGCAGACACAGGGCAGAAACAGGACAGGAGGTGAAAGGGGGTGTGTGTGTGTGTGTACCTGGCTCTGGGACTCAGGCAGGATCATGGTGTGTGTGTGTGTGTGTGTGTGGGAGTCAGTTGGCTGAGCGGTGAGGGAATCGGGCTAGTAATCCGAAGGTTGCCAGTTCGATTCCCGGTCATGCCAACTGACGTTGTGTCCTTGGGCAAGGCACTTCACCCTACTTGCCTCGGGGGAATGTCCCTGTACTTACTGTAAGTCGCTCTGGATAAGAGCGTCTGCTAAATGACTAAATGTAAATGTAAATGTGTGTGTACCTGGCTCTGGGACTCAGGCAGGATCATGGTGTGTGTGTGTGTGTATACCTGGCTCTGGGACTCAGGCAGGATCATGGACAGGGAGTGGCTGAGTGTATTTTCTCCATGCAGGAGGGCGGAGTGACGTCGCTGGACATCACCATTGTCATGGGCGACAGTGTTGCCGTGGACGACAGTGTTAAGAGTGTCGGAAGAAACTGCACGCTGCATGCTCTTCAGGGGTCAGGGGTCAGGAGTCAGGGGTGGGCACAGAGAGGGAAACGTCATGCACTGATGCACTGGCTGCATATTACACCACACCATCCCACATCAAGTACAGGGCTCATTCAGTGTACAATCCAGATGCCGTATAGCAACGTGTCAGCCCCGCCCAGGTGGCATGCTGGGTGAGATAAATAGAGAGTTTCATCAAGGTGAACCCACAGTGAGCCACATTACATTCTAGGCTCATAACCTCTTCTAGAGATACTAAAGGGAATTCATCCCTCCGTCCCTGTCATTCCTCTATCCCTCCAAGAAGAGAGGAGAGGAGCTGGAGAGAGGAGAGGGGGGGAGCTGGAGAGAGGAGAGGAGGGGAGCTGGAGAGAGGAGAGGAGGGGAGCTGGAGAGAGGAGGGGAGCTGGAGAGAGGAGAGGAGGGGGGCTGGAGAGAGGAGAGGAGCTGGAGAGAGGAGAGGAGGGGAGCTGGAGGGAGGAGAGGAGGGGAGCTGGAGAGAGGAGAGGAGGGGAGCTGGAGAGAGGAGAGGAGGGGGAGCTGGAGAGAGGAGAGGAGGGGAGCTGGAGAGAGGAGGGGAGCTGGAGGGAGGAGAGGAGGATGCAGCACTAGTCTTGTTCTGCTCCAGTTCTCTCTGAAGGCTGAGAGGCACGGCAGCGCATCATGGGGAGATGGACACACACACACAAGCATGTTGCACGCACACACGCAAACTCCCAAGCATGTTTGCACACATTCACACGCATTTGCACGCACACAAAAAAAATTAAATAATAGCATTTCCCTTTTTCCAGTTAACTTGATAAAGGTCTCCACAGTAACCCAGAGAATACAGGCATGTGACATCCTCCTAGCTCTGCCCTGTTCTGTCTCTCTGTCACAGTGGTTCATTTGCAGCGACGTGATTGGAGGGCCCAGGAGGTTTGCCTGGGTAATCACCTGCACCTGTGGTTTCATTGCTTACACCTTCCAACGCAGCTTCACCCTGACGCCTCACACACACCCTACTCGACTGGATGACAAACTGACAGGCCTCGTCTCTAGACTCTGGACGGCCGCTGTGCAGGAGACGGTACGTTTATTTCCTACCCCGTCCCATCCCCCTGGTGTGGGCGAGAGGCAGAGGTGACTCACAGGTGGAAGACCCTCACCTGTCTGGACTGCCAACCAGTCTCTGGGTTCCTCTGACCTGGGTGGAGGAAGTCTGGAGACAGCTGCATACAGTACACACACAGAACACACACACAGAACACACACGAAACACACAGAGAGCAGAGAGAGAGAGAGAGAGAGAACACACATGATTGAAACGACTGAACACAACCTGGTCCCAAAAGACAGCCTTTTCTGTGAGACATTCCAGATGAATAACTTCTCCTTCTCCACACTCAGTATCAAAGCATTCTTGTTATTCTGAAACTGATAAACAAGGAGGTAAGGTCATGAACTAAGCAGAAGTGTTTGGACTGGACTGAAAGAGCGTGTAAAAACAATATGCCATCTAACACAGTACGGACCACAGACAGTCATGTAGACAGCCAGGTAACACAGTATGGATCACAGACAGTCATGTAGACAGCCAGGGTAGCACAGTACGGACCACAGACAGTCATGTAGACAGTCAGGTAACACAGTATAGACCACAGACAGTCATGTAGACAGCCAGGTAGCACAGTATGGACCACAGACAGTCATGTAGACAGCCAGGTAGCACAGTATGGATCACAGACAGTCATGTAGACAGCCAGGTAGCACAGTATGGACCACAGACAGCCAGTATAAGAGGTAGCCGCCTCGGACCCAGTCGAGCGCTGGCCAGGCATGAGCAGGTAACACAGCGTGTCACAATTTGAGAAATCTTCTGAATGCAGAAACAGGATGAACAGCCTCAGTTCTTGTGAGTCATGGTTGCATGACACCCACACACGCGCACAGGCACACAAACACACACACACGCACAGGCACACAAACACACACACACGCACAGGCACACAAACACACACACACGCACAAAACACACCCACACACAGGCACATTTGAAGACACATAAACATTGTTTTGCTTTGTTTTCAAAGTTTCAAACCGTTTCACGGTTAAACAGTTTCCTGTGACAGGCTAGTCTCTTGGACTCAGCTGAGCACTTCCTCTCAGCTGAGTCAAGAGAAAACTCTGGCTTCTCTATCACAGCCAGACAGAATCATCCAAATAAATCTGGTGAAACCACAACCTCCATTAACTTACCTCAATCACTCATCTAACCTCTAAGAATGACATCATCAACACACTGCACACTGACTGACACGTGGCGCCGACCAGAACCACACAGAACACAGAACCACACAGAACCACACAGAACCACACAGAACACAGAACCACACAGAACACAGAACCACACGGAACACAAAACCACACGGAACACAGAACCACACGGAACACAAAACCACACAGAACACAGAACCACACGGAACACAAAACTACACGGAACACAGAACCACACGGAACACAGAACCACACGGAACACAAAACTACACGGAACACAGAACCACACGGAACACAGAACCACACGGAACACAGTACCACACAGCACTACATGACAGAACCACACAGCAGACAGAACCCAACAGAACTCACAGGACATCCGCTGGAGAGTGTGTCTGTCGGGACCAGAGGACCAGCTGAGCTGGAGCCAGCAGCTACAGAGTGCTAGTTTATCCAGACGGGTCGGAGGGTTGTGGCTCAGTCCTTCTCATCTGAAACTACTTTGCCCTCTCTTCTCTTCTCTCTCTTTCCTCGTCTCTCTCTCTCTCACTCCCTCCCTCTCTCTCTCTCTGTATCTCTTTCCTCGTCTTGCTCCTTCTCTCTCTCCGTCTCTCTCTGTCTACCTTTCTGCTTCCTCTTTTCTACAGGGAAGTGAGCTGCAATCAGCTACCAGCTACCAGCATTCACACAGCTCAACTAGGAAGCTCAGTTGAAGAACTTCCTCATTCTGTCTGGTCTCTGCAGCAACCACAATGATCTCCCTTGACCCCTGACCTCAGCACCACCGAGGGAAATTCACTTCTGATCTCTTCATGTCTGCAAGGGTCCAATCCTCAGGTCAAATAGAGGGAGTCATGTATCACAAGTGTTCCAATATGCTTAATGAACCCTTACTACTCCCCTCTGGCAGAAGGCTGCGGTCCATCAGGACCAAAACCTCACGCCATAAGAACAGTTTCTTTCCATCTGCTACTGGCCTCTTCAACAAGGCCAAGGACTCCCATTGACATTCATTCACTTATTTAACTATTATAAGTCCATCTAATGGCAATTCAGTATGCATAAGCCACTTTATCTCAGTATCCGATTGCACTATGTTGACCATTCACGCTGCTCATTATTCTTATTTTTATATATATTTTATTTTATATTTAAATTGTTGTATTCTTAGATTGTTTAGTTCTTAGAAATAGTTAAACTTTTGTACTTTTACTTAATTTAAGATCTGTATATGTTTAGTGTTTTGCACCTCCCTGCCACAGTAAATTCCGTGTTTGTATAACATACATGGCGAATAAACCGAATTCTGATTCTGATTCTGATTAAAGATCCCTGGAAGAACCCTTGTGCAGTGTCTGTGTCATGGTCTCCATGTTGGTGGGTGTGGCCAGGGTTCCCCAGCCCTCCTGAGGATTAGCTTGCTAGGCGTGGTGCGGTTTACACATACACCATTACACACACGGTTACACACACACACACACTGTTACACACACACCCCACCACCACACCCCCACTATTACACACACACTATTTCAGGGAAATAAATAAATAAAGGGCCTGGCAGCTAGAAGGATGTAATCCCCTTTTTAATTTGGCTTCGCTGGCCGTGCCTCTAATCTGCTACATGAGGCAGAGTAGGTCCACGGCAAGATGTGTGTGTGTGTGTAAGGGCTGAGCAGAGCTGAACAGGAAGAAGTTGTGTGTGTGTGTTAGAATAAAGTACCACACTATGAACCAGTTAAACGGATACAAACTCAGAATGAAAACAAGTTCATTTCCTGTGACTGCCAATGGTCTGGTTCTGCATGGAACAACAAGAATTCGCTGCCAGTTTTCTGACAAAAACCATGACAGTAAATACAATACAGTACTCTCTCTCTCGTTTCAATAATGTGTGTTTCAATAACTGCAGATTCTCAGATGCACGACTGAAAAGATAAAATCTTAATAAAATCTTCCTCTTTCTTTGGCTCTCCCCCTCTCCCCCCCCCATCTCTCTCTCTCTCTCTCTATCTCTCATCCCCCCCCTCACCCTCCCATTGACCTATTTGTAGTTTGGTGGGCCTTCGGTTTGTGTTCATAAACAACCGTTAACCCCTGTGACGTGAGTGTGTGCAGTCTGTACCCGGAGCAGGGTGCCGTGCCCTGGGCTGGGGAGGGGTAGAGACAGGTGGTGGGAGGGTCTGGGGAGGGTCTGGTTCTGGTTCTGGAAGGGGCCGGCCTGGAAGCAACACAACCAGAGTTAACTTTAACACCGACACCTTAGAGTACAAACTGACAGCTACAGCGAGACAGACAGCGACAAGCAGTCAGACAGGTAGACAGACAGACAGACACAGACAGGTACCCGGGCAGGGGGGTGCTGGCGAGCCCTGCGGGGGGGTTTCCAGGACCTCTCCTGGGTGATGCTGTTGATGTAGAAGCAGCGCCCGGATGCAGAGTCTGAGTACTGCTCCCACAGGCCCAGAGTTTGGAGGGGAGGCTGGCCAGGAGGAGGGCTGGGGGGCTGGGGGCCTGGGGGCTGGGAGCCCTGCCTCCTCTCCAGCTCGCTGGACAGACCACACTCCACCAAGGACTTCTGGGTAATGTAGTCCTGGCCTGGTACCTGGGTGGAGGACGGGAGGGTGTTAGGATATGTAGGATAGATGATGAGGAATGGTGTACTGTAATGTGAGGTCAGAGAGAGAGAGAGAGAGAGAGAGAGAGAGAGAGAGAGAGAGAGAGAGAGAGAGAGAGAGAGAGAGAGAGAGAGAGAGAGAGAGAGAGAGAGAGAGATAAAGGGGTTATGAACCCAGCTACCACAGAGGAGATTAAACAACAGCTTATAGAAACACAGTCATTTACATTCAGCAGTCAGGATCAGAACAACCATCTTTAACCCTCCCCAGCAGTCAGTATCAGAACATCTGGTGGCTGGGGTATAAATATATATATACACACACACACTGTATTTATAGGGGAGAGAGAGGGAGAAAGATAGAGAGAGAAAGAGAGAGGGAAAATAGATGTATATATATATATATATATATATATATATATATATATATATGTCTGTATATAGTATATTTATTGTGTATGGTAAACCCTGGTTACAGCCTGGACTTATCCACTTATGTAACATGCTCAATTCTGATAATGACAACGGACTCTGTTGTAGGTAGTTAGCTAATGATAGCCAACTGGCGGTGGTGCCAACTCAATTTGATTTGACTCAAATGATTGTTTTCCACCGTAGACAGAAGCCCTCAATATGCTAGCTGGTCGTCATGACAACTGCCGTGACACTGACATCGTCTTCAACGCAACAAACACCACTTTCCCTGATCAAATTGAACTCTGAGGCATTGCAGCACAGGACTGAAACTAATCAGGAAAAAAGCAATTTGGCAACAAGATATTCTTTGAAGTGTTCAAAGGGTTGTCCTCTCTCTGTCTCTCTCTGTCCCTCCCTCTCTCCTCTTAATCTTTCCATGCCCCTTTCTCTCTCTCTCCCTCTCCCTCCTGTCTCTCTCTCTCTCCCTCTCGGCTGTCTTCACCAGGTCACATTAAGGGGTCAGGGAACAGCCAGTGTTGCCTCAGAGAGTTGACAGACAGAGCTAGCAGTGAAAACAGACACATACCCACATCCACTTCCTGCTTTCACCTTTACAGGAAACGAGAGAGAGACAGAGAGTGAGACAGAGAGAGAGAGAGGCAGGGAAAGACACAGAGAGGGAAAGAGACAGAGAGAGAGAGAGAGAGAGAGAGAGAGAGAGAGAGAGAGAGGCAGGGAAAGACACAGAGAGGGAAAGAGACAGTGAGAGAGAGACACACACACAGAGAGAGAGAGAGAGAGAGAGAGAGAGAGAGAGAGAGAGAGAGAGAGAGAGAGAGAGAGAGAGAGAGAGAGAGAGAGAGAGAGAGAGAGAGAGAGAGAGAGAGAGAGAGAGAGAGAGAGAGAGAGAGAGAGAGAGAGAGAGAGAGAGAGAGAGAGATGTTTACTACGTGTGTTGATTGAGGAGCTAACACAACACCGCTGCAGCGTCTCTGAGTCCTCTCAGCTCATGAAGACAGCCCCATGTGACCCAGGTGCTGCAGGCGGGGCGGTCCAGTCTGTACATTAGTGTGTGTGTGTGTGTGTGAAGGAGTACTTGTGTGTACATTAGTGCCTGTGTGTGTGTGCGTTTCCAGGGAGAGAGAAGCTTGTGACCTGGATGTGGCAGTAATCCCGCTTGTGTGTGTGTGTTTATGTATACCCGTGTGTGTGTTTATGTATACCCGTGTGTGTGTGTGTGTGTGTGTGTGTTTATGTATACCCGTATGTGTGTGTGTGTGTGTGTGTTTATGTATACCCGTGTGTGTGTGTGTGTGTGTGTGTACCTGCAGATAGCTGTGCCTGCGAGGCAGATCTGCCGTATCCCACTGGCTGTAGTACTTCTGGGGGGCCCTGAGATGGGGGGCTCTGCTGATGGTCATGCCCCCCTGGCCCCCTTCCTGCTCCTCGTAGGGGTTCTGGGGCAGGCTGGTGGAGCTCCTGCTACGGGGTATGGAGGCCCCCCACCCAGGGCCCCCTCCGGGCACCAGTAGGTGAGAGGAGAAGGAGGAGGCAGGGCAGGGGGATCCTGAGAGGGGCAGGGAGGGGAAGTGGCTCCCCTGGCCGTCGCTGCTACCTGGCTCCGCCCCCCGCCAGGCATTGTGGGAGTTGAGGTTCTCCATGGAGCGGCAGAAGGTTCTGGTTGCTGAGGAGACGGGGAGAGATGAGGTACAGCAAATCAGACTCTTTATCGCCTCTCTCTCCTCTCTCACTCTCCCTTTCTCTCGTTCTTTCCCTCCCTCTCCTCTCAATTTCATTCTCTTTTTACCCTTTCTCTAATTTCTCCTCTTCCTCTCCTTCTTTCTCCCTCTCTCTCTCCCCCAGGCCTCACCTGTGTGTTGGTCCTGAGGAGCGAGTGAGGCCCGCGAGGCCCCCTCAGGAACAGGGGTGGGGGGTACCGGCGCGGTGCTGCGGGGGCCTCAGGGGGGCAATGGGCACCTCCACCACGTACGTGGCTGGCACGTACAGCGGCTTGGTCTTGCTGGCCGCCCCGATCCTCTTCACCTGCCACCAGTCCCCGTTGGTCTTCCGGAGCAGGACGAAGCGTTCCCCCTCCCGGATGCACACCTGCCGACCGTCGCCCCCACGGTACTGGTAGTCGTACTGGGCCTCCAGCACCACGGTTCCCCGCGGCACCCCACACACACTGCTCCCCCTGCTGGCCAGCGCCGGCATGACGGCTGAGGAGGAGGAGGAGGGGGAGGAGGAGGTGAGGGGGGCGGCGCCAGCTGCTGGACAGCATGCCCTTGTCAGTGGACGCCGGGGAGGGCGGTGAGGCGGGGTGGGTGGGTGACGCTGGTCGTACCGGGGGCGCTGGTGCTGGGCACTGGTGATGGGAGCCAAGCCAGGTCCATGCTCTGAAATAGACAGAGAACAGAAGGCTTCGCATGGGCATAGGGAGACTTGGGCAGGGCAGATACACACACACCACCTCCTCAGACACACACACACACACACACCATGCTAACACAGCTAGCTAACCATGCACACCAACAGTCTCATTGTGTTATAACTGAGCTAATTTACCCCCTATCTAGACCACACTCTCAGTGGAACACAGCTAAACATTCAATAAACAGGTTTTGTAATCTAATCTGATCACTAATCTGACTAATGATGAATGAAATAGTGTTGACTTATTCCAATCTATCCTACAGAGTGGAAATTAAACGCAAATCTTACCAGGGTCTGAACAAACAATGACATAAAAAAATAATAGTGCAATCAAAATAGTTTGTAGTGTTTGAAATCCACAGACTGTGAAAGGTTCTCAAACAGAGAAAAGCACAGCAGAGCAGAATTGTCACATAATCTGATTTAAAATCCCAGAGTGGGATGAGGGATACAGCAGGTCACCCACACACACACACACACACACACACACACACACACACACACACACACACACACACACACACACACACACACACACACACACACACACACACACACACACTCCCAAACACACACTCCCACCCCAGAAATCTGAGAGCTAAACACCAGGTCATTACTACAGAGGGTTCACCCCTCTAATGTTCCCTGGACACTAAGAAGACATTAGCTCTGGACTGGAGGGGGGGCGGGGCAGGGTGAGGCTGAATCTAAGTGGGGGAGGTGGGGGGAAAGAGAGGAGGAGGTGGGGGAAAGAGAGGAGGAGGTGGGGGGAAGAGAGGAGGATAGCAGGAGGTGGGGGGAAGAGAGGAGGAGGTGGGGGAAAGAGAGGAGGAGGTGGGGGGAAGAGAGGAGGAGGTGGGGGGAAGAGAGGAGGATAGGAGGAGTTGAGGGGAAGAGAGGAGGAGGTGGGGGCAGATGTTAAACCCGGTAAAGAGAACCAGGACAGATGCCACCACACACCAGGGCAGACAGGTGTGTGTGTGGGTCTGTATGTGCATCGATATGTATGTGTGGGTGTTTTAGAGTGAGTGAGAGACTGAATGAGGGAATGAGTTAGGATATTTGTTTGAATAAATGTGGTTTTTTTTCACAAAACCCACATATATATATATGTATGTATGTATGTATGTGTGGGTTTTGTGTAGGTAGGTGTGTGTATATATATATATACACAGTACTGTTTATTTATTTATATTTATATATATAGAGAGAGAAAGAGAGAGAGAGCGAGAGAGCGAGATAAAGAGAGAGATAAAGAGAGTAGGTAAGATAGAGAAATTGTGTGTGTTCCGACTACATCAGCTGACCAAATGAAGTGGTGAAGTGCTGCAACCACAGTCATCCTGAACTCAGTCAACAAGTCTACGTGTCTCCAGTCCCGTCTGCCTTCAATAACATGCTGCTCCTGCAACTGTACTGTAGAAATATGCCTTGTTAGATGGAGAGATACAGATTCTGTTGTCTGGTGTGTGTGTGTACGTGTCTGTGTATACGTGTGTGTATGTGTTTGTATGTGTGTGTGTGTGTCTGCGTCTGTATGTGTGTGTGTGTACGTGACTGTATATGTTAACATTTACATTTAGTCATTTTGCAGACGCTCTTATCCAGAGCAACTTACAGTAAGTACAGGGACATTCCCCCCGAGGCAAGTAGTGAAGTGCCTTGCCCAAGGACACAACCTCATTTAGCATGGCCGGGAATCGAACTGGCAACCTTCAGATTACTAGCCCGATTCCCTAACCGCTCAGCCACCTGACTCCCTACTATGAACGTTATATGTGTGTGTGTCCTTGGAGCAGACTCAGGACCCTGGGCAGCCTCCCTCCTGGGGTCCCCGCTCTGGATAAGAGCGTCTGCTAAATGAGTAAATGTCCCCGTCATCAGAGCAGACATACGGCTGTCTGGAGCCAGCTGCCCGAAGAGCCAGCTCTCTGGGGGGGGGGGGGGGCAGCATCACAGCAGAGGGGGTTTGTAGCGTGTGTGTGTGTGTGTGTGTATGTGTGTGTGTATGTGTGTGTGGGTGTGTGTGTGTGTGGGTGGGTGTGTGTGTGTGTGGGTGGGTGTCCAAAGCCGATTAGGTCTGGGAGCAAAAGAGCCTTTCGCGACTTTACCTCCTTGAGAAAGAAGCTAATTTAGTTTGAAACCTTTTTTTGTTAAACCTTTCCTGTAAAATAAACAACAGCTCTACAGATTTAATCCAGTCAGTAAACTATGCACTTCTGATCTCTCGATTTTTAATCTTTCTGTCTTTATGCACAGTAATGTGTATGTTGGATGTGTTTGGATGAAAGCTTCTGGTAAAGGAATGAGATGTATAACGTGACTGTTTGGGAAGTTATCTTCAACATATCAGTAAAAAACAGAACATTGACAGCATCAGGACCTCTGACTCATGCCCCTTTCATTCAAAGTCAGATGAATTCCCATTCACCCTGTCCATGTCTCTGCATACAGAAAAACAGGCTTCCTTCACATTTCCCGGGATTAAAAGCCCAGTATGAGTGTTGGCGGCCATGACAGCTAGTCTGTGAGAGGACAGCAGGCTGAGAGGAGAGAAGGCTAACTAGGACAAGCCGACTGGCAGGAGCACACTGCCCTGGGCGGGGGGGGCATGGGCAGGGGGCGGCTCCATCAGTACTGTGGGACTCTGGCTCTGTTGCTCCGGCGACCCAAACAGAAAGAGAGAGCCATATGGTGGCAGGACAAACACACACAACGCACACAGTAGAGAGAGAGAGAGAGAGAGAGAGAGAGAGAGAGAGAGAGAGAGAGAAAGAGCCCCAAAGAAAGAGGAAGATTGTAACCCTGAGCTAAGGAGGCGTTTTATCTTTTATCTTTTCAGTCGTGCATCTGAGAATCTGCAGTCGAGCGGATTGCATGCCTGCCATGAAGGGAGAAAGAGATGAGGAGTATCTAGCTGGTGTTCTCTCCGTCTGCTGAGTCTGTCTAGTTTTTTGTCTCTGTCGCTTTTGCTATCTGTCTCTCTTTCACGCTCTCTCTCTCTCTCTCTCTCTCTCTCTCTCTCCCTGCCACCCCAGGGGTCAGGGTAAGTCAGGGATGAGTTAGGGTTGAGGTGGAGGGGAGTCCGGGTGAGTTAGGGGTGAGGCAGGTGGAGTCAGGGGTGAGGAGGGGGGAGGCAGGGTAAGGCCTTCAGTCAGGGACCCTCCTCAAGCAGTCCATCTGTCCAGTCTAAACCCTTGTCTGTCATTAGGATAAGACACATAGAGACCAGGGAGGAGGACAGGGGGAGGAGGAGAGGGGCGAGGGGAGGGAGAGGAGGAGGGGCGAGGAGAGGGGGAGGGGGAGGAGGAGGGGCGAGGAGAGGGGGAGGGGGAGGAGGAGAGGGGCGAGGGGAGGGAGAGGACGAGGAGGAGACAGAGGAGGATAGCCAAGCTGAGGCTGGAGATTAGAGGACCAGAGAGAAGAGGATGGGGAGAAGAGTAGAGATCTCACCAACGCATCAATGCTGTACATGCCTGACCACACACACACACACACGCAATCTCATTCTTAATCCCACTTGACTGATCCTGGATCAACTGACTGAACCCCCACCGACCCTCCACCCCTCCTTCCCTCCCTCATCCATTACTCCATCTCTCCCTGCATCCATTCCTCAAACCCTCCCTCCTTAATCCTCTATCCTTCCATCCATCCCTGCTACCCTCCTACCCCACCACCCTCCTACCCCCTTACCTTACCCGCCTCTTCCCACAACCCCCCTCCACCCCCTAACAACCTCCCCCCCCCTCCCCAGCCTCCTACACCAGTGAGCGTGCCAGTCACAGCCAGGCTCAGAATGTCTCATTGATCCAGTCATTGATCCATGTTCAGATCAGCTAGAACTACAGAGCTAGCATTAGAGTGGCTCCCTCTTTCTCCACCTCCTTCCCTCGCCCTCCCTCACTCTACGCCTCCCTTTGGAATGTGTAGCCCTGGTTTACCCCTAACCCTGTGGCTAGTACTGAAACACTGCTGGAACTTTGCATTTCTGAGTAGTTCTGTTAAGTGAGAGAGAAGGAGGATATGAGAAGAGAGAAGCGTTGTGAGACTGGTCCTGGTTAGATGTAGAGAAAGGCCTGGTTGTGAGGTGAGGTTGGAGTGAGGCTGGGTTCCGACTGGTCTAGAGTCAGGGGTGAGGATGGGCTAAGAGGCTGGGGAAAGGCTGGCTTAGAGGCTGGGGAGAGGCTGGGCCAGAGGCTAGGGAGAGGCTGATCTGAGGCTGGGGTGAACCCAGGGTGAGGCGGCAGTGAGGCCGGGCCAGAGGCGAGCCTGCAGCTCATTGATGTTGGTGGTGAAGAGCAGGGGGATCATTGATCTAGCAGGGTGAGAATGTGCTGTCACTAGCAATCAGGACAGGCCCACTTCCAGCTCCCTGCAGCCTGGGAGGGTGCTCCTGGAGGAAGTGCATAAACCTCCACAGGCACGACCCAGACAGAAACACACACACCTCAACCGGAGACAGTAACACAGAGAGAACAAGACAACAGCAGGATAAACAAAGATACTGGCATTAAAAGAGAGAGACAGGCAGAGAGAGACAGAGAGAGAAAGAGAGAGAGAGACAGACAGACAGACAGACAGACACAATGAGAGACAGAGAAAGAGAGAGAGAGATTTCATGCTGTCCAGGGACAGTTTAGAGTGCTTCTCAGCACCTAAAACACGACTGTGAGAATTTCGCATCAGTTGCCTGATGTTTAACCATCTGTCATAGTAGAGCAGGAGGTGGGGGGAGGAGAGGGGGTGAGAGAGGAGGTGGGAGAGGAGGTGGGGGGAGGAGAGGAGGTGAGAGAGGAGGTGGGAGAGGAGGTTAGAGAGGAGGTGAGAGAGTAGAGGTGAGAGAGTAGAGGAGGTGAGAGAGGAGGTGAGAGAGGAGGTTGGAGAGGAGGTGAGAGAGGAGGTGAGAGAGGAGGGGAGGTGAGAGAGGAGGTGAAAGAGGAGGTGAGAGAGGAGGTGGGAGAGGAGAAGAGGTGAGAGAGGAGGGGAGAGAGGAGGTGGGAGAGGAGAGGAGGTGAGAGAGGAGGTGAGAGAGGAGAGGAGGTGAGAGAGGAGGTGGGAGAGGAGAGGAGGTGAGAGAGGAGGTGAGAGAGGAGGTGAGAGAGGAGGTGAGAGAGGAGAGGAGGTGAGAGAGGAGGTGGGAGAGGAGGTGAGAGAGGAGAGGAGGTGAGAGAGGAGAGGAGGTGGGAGAGGAGATGAGACTTGAGCACGTACGCAAACTTTCACAATCATATACATAATCATCGTCTTACACACACACACACACACACACACTCGAGCACACACACTTTCACAATCACATACATAATCATTGCAAGCATTATGCCCTACATGGACCAATATCTAAATATAATATAAAACAGTGTAATCCTCTCTAAACTCCAGCGGACTTAGACCGCATACGCCTCTCTCCTCGTGACCGCCCCACTGACCCAGGAGAGAACAACCAAAAAAGAACCTTCTACTGTCATCATCATCATCATCATCATAATAACCATCATGTGTTCGTTTAGAGGATGCTTCTATCCAAAGCAATGTACACATTGGGGATTTGAACCTGTGACCTCTTGACATGCAGTCTAATGGCCTACCACTGATTTTATACACAAGGCAGCCAGTTTCTAATCAGTGCAACTATTTCAGCACGGTAATCTTTCAAGGCTCAAGCGGCCATGAGCTCATGCAGGCGGCTGGACCCACGGGGGGGAAAATGCCAGCTTTGTTTTGTAAGGTTATGAAACAGGAGTATTGAAATGCCTCAAATTGATCCTTAGACTCCAACCCTGGCAGTTCCAACACTCCATTATATTCAGGGTAAACTTAGCTTAGTCAAAGTATGCGTGAGTAAAACATGTAAATGTTCCATTGAAACAAAGAGGTCTCTGAGTCATCTAGCCTTATCAAGTAAGGATTGGTATGTACCATCAGACCCATATTTTTCCATCACCCATCAGAGAAACTTTATTTCAGAGAGGAAGCCTACATTTGACTGATATTAAAATACAGGGACTCAACAGTTTCACGGCTTTAAACGGTTTTAAAGTGCCTCAAACTCAGAGCACGCTCTCAGCAGTTGAACAACCCGCACAGATCGAGTCACAGATCATGTTTCTCATTGTTCTAACCGGAAATGAATACTACTTTGTTTAACGAAACTCGACGTAAGTGATAGAAGTGAGGACTAAGGTGTTGATGACGAAATCGACCACTGAACCACCGCGTCTTAAAGGGTGCAGAGGAGTGTGGGGCCTGCTCACCCGGAACCACCAACTGATTGTAAATCGTGTTAAGTTGTTACCGTTTGACTTTGAAATAAAAAATATCATGTTGCGTCGTCGTGCTGACGCCTGTCCTGGATTACAGTAAAGCCTTCGGTTTTCACGTTTAGAGCAAACAGTCGGCATGCGCCAATCACTCTGGTAGGCCTATACCTTGACACAAAATCGAATCGCCTATTGAATTACATTAAACTGTCACAAATGATTGCTTGATGACAATTATATCATTGTATGGGCCTATAACATAACTTGGCTACTTAATGCATTTAGTTGGCTGTGATCTAAATAGTTAGCGTTTAGGATGTGTCTACGGTGACGACAACTGTCAACTAAAACTGAACAACATTACGAACCGTCCCAGAAATCATCTCAAGTCCCATATTGCGTGCACGCGCCAACACCTGCTGCTCCACCAGCGATATCAAGAGTGGCACACTGGCCGGGTGTATATTTCTTGTCAAAGTATTCCAATAACGTATTAATATACTGGCGTGAATTTTTCCTCTCAATATGTAGGCTATATGCACAAATCTACTCCGTCCTGTCGTACACTGATTATTAGGTTACAACTTTGAACAAATTTGTATTTCATTAGTTTTATTTTGGATGGGGAAAACATGTAGGCCTACTCCATATGACGAAAAAAAAATATTGTAATTGCTGTAATCTCACCTTCAGGACCGCGGATCGGTGAAAGCCATGTAAACTATTTTCACGCAAGAGAATTGATGCCCCTCGACGGTTATAAGGTCCTCGGATTGGAAAAACGCTGCGAGTGAGATGCGCTTCTCTCCGTTTTATCCACGCTTGCGTTAGGGACTCTACTTCACAGATAGGCTACATGCCAACTGAAAAAAAGTGCGCCTCTCCTAAAGTGCAGTTCCATATAGGTGCATGCATTCAAGTAGAAATCAACTTAACTTAACAGAAAGGACTCGTAAAAAAAATTAATAAAAACCACATACGGAACATTGATTGGTTTACATATGGTTTTACACAAACCAATCATCTTAGCGCAGGAGGCACAACGCCGGTTTGTTTTAGGAAACTGCAACACCGATGGGGGATGTAGTCCATCACACTGACGGATTTTATTGTGGAACAGGAGCTGATGCGCTTTGAAAAACTACAACAGGCGCCATTTTCAATTGTACCGTGGTTGCCTCAGCCACAGTGCAAGCATTGCGTGGAGCGATCAAACCGTCACCTGCAAAGTTACATGTTGTCAATCATACTTCCAATTTTTACATCTCAACTACGTGTCATCTCTCCGTAACACAGTACCAGTTTAGTTCCGTACGAGCGACTAGATGAACCTGTTCGTAAGCGACGGTAACCCTCATTGTGTCAAGGTGTTAGCAGTATTAGAACTTACTGGAGTACAATGTAACGTTCAGCATGTTAGCCACGAAGGTAAGCGGACTTGGATGCAATGCTATCTAGCTAACTTGCAAGCTAATGTTCCTAAACATTTTCAAGATCTGTGTCTCTAGATTAATCATGCCAAGACTGCTTGTTAACGATCATTTTCCCGTAGCTACTACACCTAGCTTGCTATCCATATAGATTATTTTCTTTCAAGAGATTACTGACAACAACAGCTGTTGACTAGCTAGCTACAATCCATGCTTTCCAATCACAAGTTGTGGCTGAAATATTAGAGCTAGCTCTAGCTATGCGGCTCAGGGTGTAGGACTCTGTAAACTCAGCTTTCACACATCCAGTGGCTTTAACAAAGATAAGATACCACTCTAAATGTATTTTAGGTTAGTGTGTCACTGTGTCTTTGGTTTTCGTGTCTTTCAGAAAGCCATCTATCTGTGTAGCTAAATCAGCGACACACTTAAATGGTACAACTAACATTGACGGTTATTTGGGTACATTTCTTTACAGGTGTTCTTCCTCAGGGTTAAACCCAGAGAATGACAGATGTAGTACGGCTACCTCGTTCAGTTAGTGTCACCGCAAAGATTTTCCAGCATTTTAGCATTAACTTGTGCTTTCGATACATATTGCACCGTGGACGAATCCAATAGCCATTAAAGCTACGCTACTATCTAAAACGCTGTTTACCCTAGACCAGCACTCCACCCATTAGTGACATTGCCCTGCCAAGCACTCACAATACTGGAGTATTCTGGTCATCTAACACAAGCTACCGAGGCGGTATTGTCTGGGCTAGGTGAATGGCTGAGTGCTGGAGGGTCATGTCACTTGTTTAGAGGATGATAATACCTTAGACGCAGCCAGCGGTTTCATGGCCGAGCTGATTGTCTCTAGTAGAGAACCTTCTGTCTGTGAGATCCTCGTGACGCTCAGTGCGCAGACTGACAGCTGTCAGGGCACTGTCAGGCACGTGGGAACAATGCATGGGACAGGCATTACGCAGGGATGTGAGCATGTGGAAATACACGCACATGTGCACACAAACACAGTGCACACAATAACAAATACTCTCTCACACATAAATATAGACATGCACATACAATGCAGCAGTGTGTCTTAGACTGTTCGAACACCTAAAGATTGACATTCAGTCTCGTGAGTCATCTCCTTTTTCATCATCATGGTATGGATTACAAATCCTCCTTTCATCAGATTTCCTAGTGGTCATCTTCAGATTAGGAAGACTGAGCTCTGCTCTCTACTCCTTAGCGGTTGCCATCCAGCCAGATGTGCCCACGTACTCAAAGTGTAACTGAAATTAATTTGGGTTACAATGACTTAACTCATCAATCCTGGTCTTGATTCTGACTAATATTGGCGAATTTGTCATTAAATATTAAGCGGAAATAAATCCAGATACATTTTTTGGTCCAAAACCTCTGACTAAACTGGTGACGTATAAATGCTGTGTGTGTGATTTTGAGTCCGTGAGTACACGTATGTGTGTGATGCGTTTCCTGTGTGTCCCTGACGTGTGATGCGTTTCCTGTGCAGAGAGAGTGGTTCCCTTCCTGAGTCGTCCTACCCTGCCGGCCCTGGCACTGCCCAGCGGAACCCTCCTGTTCAGCCCAAACACCATCTGCCAGTCAGTACCTACCTACCCTACCCTACCTTACCCTACCCACCCACCTATCTACCCACCCCTTCACAGGACAGTCTCCTAGTATCTCCTCTCTCTCCTTCTCTCTCTCTCTCTCTCTCTCTCTCTCTCTCTCTCTCTCTCTCAATCTCTCTCTCCTCTCTCGTTCCTCCTCGTAGATGTTCCATTGATTTTAAGATTTAAAAAAATTCTGTTGTAATTATGGGGCTGTAGGTGGGGAAACAGTATAGGAGGGAACAGAGCAGTGTGTGAGGGGTGTGTGAGGGGTGTGTGTGTGTGTGTTAGAGGTGTGTGTGTGAGGAGTGTGTGAGGGATGTGGGAAGGGTGTGTGTGTGTTAGAGGTGTGTGTGTGAGGAGTGTGTGAGGGGTGTGTGAGGGGTGTGTGAGGGGTGTGTGAGGGGTGTGAGGAGTGTGTGAGGGATGTGGGAAGGGTGTGTGAGGAGTGTGTGAGGAGTGTGTGAGGGATGTGGGAAGGGTGTGTGTGGAGTGTGTGTGTGTGTGAGGGGTGTGTGAGGAGTGTGTGTTGAGTGTGTGTGTGTGAGGGGTGTGTGTGTGAGGAGTGTGTGTGTGTGTGTGTGTGTGTGTTTGAGGGGTGTGTGAGGGGGGTGTGTGTGTGAGGAGTGTGTGTGTGTCAGGGGTGTGTGTGTGTCAGGGGTGTGTGTGTGAGGAGTGTGTGAGGAGTGTTTGTGTGTGCTGTTGCTAATGACCTCATGTGTGACCCCCAGGTACCTGTTTGAGCTGAGAGGTCAGGAGGCCAGTGGGCTCAGTAACCAGTGGCTGGAATGGGAGGCCACTGAGCTACAGGTATGAGATCTGGTACCACTGAGCTACAGGTATGAGATCTGGTACCTAGGGTCCCCGGTGGCTCACCGGACTAATGCGGAATAGTTCGAATCCTAACCCAGGCCCTTTACCGCATTTCATCCCCTCTCTCTTTTTTCTTACATTTCCTGTCCTCTCCAGAAATGCCACCCAAAATATATCTTCCCCCCTAAAAACAAAGTCTAGTATGACCTACCTAGCATGTATCATGAAGCAAACATCATGGAACACTTGGCATGTATGATCTAGCAAGTAGCATATTGTATCTAGCATTTAGTACATTATAATAGTGTAAGTCTATCTAGTATTTAGATACATACATACATACACGTTCAGGGATGGATATAGCTCAGGGGATGAGTACTTGCCTTCTGTACTTTGAATGAAAAGTAATTCTGAACTGTAACAAGGTTAACCAGGTATCTCCCTGTGTCTGCAGCCTGCACTGCAGCTTGCCCTCCACCAGGTGGTGCTGCAGGGAAAGGCAGCAGAGGCCTCCAGCGTCCTCCAGGCTCCTCTCCACTTCCTGAACCAGAGCCTGAGCAAGAGGACTGCCCCGTTCCTAACATCTGTACGTTCACACACACACACACGTTACACACACACGTGTGTGTGTAACGTGTGTGTGTAAGTTAAGACTGGGCTGGATTGAGAGCAGTTCGGTGTGTGTGTGTGTGTGTGTGTGTGTGTGTGTGTGTGTGTGTGTGTGTGTGTGTGAGAGAGTTCAGACTGGGCGGTATTGATAGCTGTACTGTACTGTGTGTGTGTATGTGTGTGTGTTCAGACTGGGCTATATTGATAGCTGTACTGTACTGTGTGTGTGTGTATGTGTGTGTGTTCAGACTGGGCCATATTGATAGCTGTACTGTACTGTGTGTATGTGTGTGTGTTCAGACTGGGCTATATTGATAGCTGTACTGTACTGTGTGTGTGTGTGTGTGTGTGTATGTGTGTGTGTGTGTGTGTGTTCAGACTGGGCCATATTGATAGCTGTACTGTACTGTGTGTGTGTATGTGTGTGTGTTCAGACTGGGCCATATTGATAGCTGTACTGTACTGTGTGTGTGTGTGTGTGTGTGTGTATGTGTGTGTGTTCAGACTGGGCCATATTGATAGCTGTACTGTACTGTGTGTGTGTGTATGTGTGTGTGTTCAGACTGGGCTATATTGATAGCTGTACTGTGTGTGTGTGTGTGTGTGTGTGTGTATGTGTGTGTGTTCAGACTGGGCCATATTGATAGCTGTACTGTACTGTGTGTGTGTGTGTGTATGTGTGTGTGTTCAGACTGGGCCATATTGATAGCTGTACTGTGTTGCAGGAGGCTGTTTCTGTAGCTGACATCGTCCTCTGGGCTGCACTCTACCCTGTCCAGTCTGAACCCAGCCTGGCGCAAGGTGACTCAGCCAACCATCATCAGACCCTCATTTAACATTTAAAGAGAGAGAGAGACAGCTGTTGTCTGTCTCTGTCTCTGTCTCGCTCTCTCTCTGTCTCTCTCTCACTCTCACTCTAACCATCATCCGACCCTCATTTAACATTTAAAGCTGTTGTCTGTCTCTCTCTGTCTACATTACATTTACATGTATTCATTTAGCAGACGCTTTTATCCGAAGCGACTTCCAAGAGAGAGCTTTACAAAGTGCACAGGTCACTGATAATAACAACAAGATAGCCACAAAAACATTGCGAGTAGCCAAAACATGAAGCACACATTGTGAACAACCAAAGTGCCAAAGGAAGAACCATAAGAGCATGTAGTTAAACAAGTTACAATTAAACAACATGAACCGCTATAAGTGCAAGTGTACCTGTAGACAAAAAAAACAAGCAACAATAATAAAAACTATATCACAGCGAGTACAAAAATTTAAATCAGTAACCACTAACCACAAGAGCAGCAAGTCTCTAAGCAAGAGTCATTGTGATCCTTGAGGAAACTAACATCGGGTCAAGCGAACCATTCCTAAGTACCGTTGTACTCTCTTACTCTCTCTCTAACTCTCTCTTTCCGTCTCCATCTATGATTGGCTGCCTCTCTGTCCCTCTCCATCTCTTGCATGTGTATTGATCTGTGTTCTAATAACCGTATTGACCTGGTCAAAGTGCTGTGGCAGAGCTGTGCAGAGACATCCCATCAGAGGCCTACATCGTAGTGCTGGGACGGTTTAGGAAAAAAACAAAAAAAAACATTTGTGTTTCTAAATATCAGCGTAAAGTAATACTACAAAATACTGTGTTTTTTTTATCTGTGTGTTTCTTTCCAAACTAAGGACACCTCATACCCTATCTAGCTACTGACCCTGTGTTTGTAAGAGCACATCCACACATGTTATTCACGTGGGCAGACTCTTGTATTGAAAGTGTCGGGGCCCCGGGTGGGGTGAAGGTGGGGTCAGGACCCCAGGTGGGGATAAGGTGGGGTCAGAACCCCAGGTGGGGAGAAGGTGGGGTCAGGACCCCAGGTGGGGAGAAGGTGGGGTCAGGACCCCAGGTGGGGAGAAGGTGGGGTCAGGACCCCGGGTGGGGAGAAGGTGGGGTCAGGACCCCAGGTGGGGATAAGGTGGGGTCAGGACCCCAGGTGGGGAGAAGGTGGGGTCAGGACCCCAGGTGGGGAGAAGGTGGGGTCAGGACCCCGGGTGGGGAGAAGGTGGGATCAGGACCCCGGGTGGGATGCTCTGAGAGCAGAGTGTTGACGTGTGCTGGGGTCCACAGCGTTGCAGGGGCAGAAGAGCGTGCAGGGCTGGTTCGAGCGCGTGGGGGCGCTGCAGGCGTGCAAGGCTGCCGCACGCAAGGTCCTGCAGGGCCGGGGGCTGGAGGCCCTGAAGGGGTACCTGCAGAGACAGCCCACCCCAAACAGCCAGCACAGAGACATGCAGCCTTGCAACAGCCCGCCAGAGGTGAGACTGTCTTGCCTTAACCCAGAAGTGAGACTCCACTGGTTTGTTGACTGGCTGGTGTGTGTGTGTCGTGTTACTGTTTAGTGTGTGTGTGTTTACTGACTGGTGTGTGTGTCTTTCCTGACTGGTGCGTGTGTGTGTGTTTACTGACTTGTGTGTATGTGTGTTTACTGACTGGTGTGTGTGTGTGTTTACTGACTTGTGTGTATGTGTGTTTACTGACTGGTGTGTGTGTGTTTACTGACTGGTGTGTGTGTGTTTACTGACTGGTGTGTATGTGTGTTTACTGACTGGTGTGTGTGTGTTTATTGACTGGTGTGTATGTGTGTTTACTGACTGGTGTGTATGTGTGTTTACTGACTGGTGTCTGTGTCTTTCCTGACTGGTGCGTGTGTGTGTGTTTACTGACTTGTGTGTATGTGTGTTTACTGACTGGTGTGTGTGTGTTTACTGACTTGTGTGTATGTGTGTTTACTGACTGGTGTGTATGTGTGTTTACTGACTGGTGTGTGTGTGTGTTTACTGACTGGTGTGTGTGTGTGTTTACTGACTGGTGTGTATGTGTGTTTACTGACTGGTGTGTGTGTTTACTGACTGGTGTGTGTGTCTTTCCTGACTGGTGCGTGTGTGTGTGTGTTTACTGACTGGTGTGTGTGTGTGTTTACTGACTGGTGTGTGTGTGTTTACTGACTGGTGTGTGTGTGTGTTTACTGACTGGTGTGTGTGTGTTTACTGACTGGTGTGTGTGTGTGTTCCTCTCCCCAGGAGGAGGAGTGTCAGCGTGTGATCTCTGAGGAGGAGCTGCAAACAGCAGCCCAGACCTGGAGCAGAGGCCTGGAGGGCTCCCCTGCCCCATCACCCAGACAGCACCCCATGTAGGCCCTCACCCACCCAGACACCAACCTTTCTTTGGATTAGAACATCTGTGGAAATAAGACATTATACATTTGCTAACCCTATCCCTTGCTAGCTTGCCTGACAAGGTGTGTGTGTGTGTGTGTCCCAGTCTGCCTCAGGAAGGGAAGAGGAATGTCCTGCTGACTAGTGCCTTGCCGTACGTCAACAACGTTCCTCACCTGGGAAACATCATCGGCTGTGTCCTCAGTGCTGACGTGTTCGCCAGGTACAGCTCCTCCTCTCTCCTCCCCACTCCTCTCTCCTCCCCACTCCTCCCTACTCCTCTCTTCTCCCCAGTTCTCTCTCCTCCCTACTCTCTTCTCCCCACTCCTCTCTTCTCCAGTCCTCCTCTCTCCTCCCCACTCCTCTCTCCTCCCCACTCCTCCCCACTCCTCTCTCCTCCCCACTCCTCCCTACTCCTCTCTTCTCCCCAGTCCTCTCTCCTCCCTACTCCTCTCTTCTCCCCACTCCTCTTCTCTTCTCCAGTCCTCCTCTCTCCTCCCCACTCCTCCTCTCTTCTCCAGTCCTCCTCTCTCCTCCCCACTCCTCTCTTCTCCAGTCCTCCTCTCTCCTCCCCCACTCCTCCTCTCTTCTCTAGTCCTCCTCTCTCCTCCCCACTCCTCCTCTCTTCTCCAGTCCTCCTCTCTCCTCCCCATTCCTCCTCTCTCCTCCCCACTCCTCTCCACTTGTCTTTGTTCTCTTCTACGGCCCTCCAGGCAAGGAACTTGAACTTCGTTACTTTCCTCTCCCCTCCACCTCCCCCCAGGTACGGTCGTCTGCGGGGCTGGAACGTGCTCTACGTGTGTGGGACTGACGAGTACGGCACGGCCACAGAGAACAAGGCCCGGGAGGAGGGCCTGACGCCGCAGCAGATCTGTGATAAGTACCACGCCGTCCACGCCAGCATCTACAGCTGGTTCCAGATCGACTTCGACTACTTCGGCCGCACCACTACAGAGAAGCAGACGGAGTAAGAACGACCACACACACCTGGACCACACACTTGGACCACAAACACCTGGACCACACACACCTGGATCAGTTAAGGACCTCGAGATAGATAACTGAGGATCTCTAGATAGATAACCTAAGGACATCTAGATAGATAACTGAGGACCTCTAGATAGATAACCTAAGGACATCTAGATAGATAACTGAGGACCACACACCCCTAGACGGACAACGTCACATTCTGTTGACAAACTCCTCCTCTCCCCCTGCCCCTCCTCTCCCCCTGCCCCTCCTCTCCCCCTGCCCCTCCTCTCCCCCCTGCCCCTCCTCTCCCCCTGCCCCTCCTCTCCCCCTGCCCCTCCTCTCCCCCTGCCCCTCCTCTCCCCCTGCCCCTCCTCTCCCCCTGCCCCTCCTCTCCCCCTGCCCCTCCTCTCCCCCTGCCCCTCCTCTCCCCCTACCCCTCCTCTCCCCCTACCCCTCCTCTCCCCCTACCCCTCCTCTCCCCCTGCCCCTCCTCTCCCCCTGCCCCTCCTCTCCTGTCAGGGTGGCCCAGAACATCTTCTGGCGCCTGCACGAGCGGGGCTTCCTCCTGGAGGACACGGTGGAGCAGCTCCGCTGCCAGAGCTGCCAGCGTTTCCTGGCTGACCGCTTCGTGGAGGGGGCGTGTCCTCACTGCAGCTACCCAGAGGCCCGCGGGGACCAGTGCGACAAGTGCGGACGACTCATCAACGCCGTGGAGCTCAGGGTTAGCCTCCAACCTCTAGAACCTGACCTCTGACCCCCAGCCTTTAGAATCTATCCTCTAGTGTCTACGACCTAGCTTGTGGTCTCTACAACCTATCATTAAACCACCTCCAGGAACCTGTAGAATGTATCCTGTAGTGTGCCAGTGTCAGGTGACCTAGAGGGGGGTGTTTGTGTCAGGTGACCTAGAGGGGGGTGTTTGTGTCAGGTGACCTAGAGGGGGGTGTTTGTGTCAGGTGACCTAGAGGGGGGTGTTTGTGTCAGGTGACCTAGAGGGGGGTGTTTGTGTCAGGTGACCTAGAGGGGGGTGTTTGTGTCAGGTGACCTAGAAGGGGGTGTTTGTGTCAGGTGACCTAGAGGGGGGTGTTTGTGTCAGGTGACCTAGAGGGGGGTGTTTGTGTCAGGTGACCTAGAAGGGGGTGTTTGTGTCAGGTGACCTAGAGGGGGGTGTTTGTGTCAGGTGACCTAGAGGGGGGTGTTTGTGTCAGGTGACCTAGAGGGGGGTGTTTGTGTCAGGTGACCTAGAGGGGGGTGTTTGTGTCAGGTGACCTAGAGGGGGGTGTTTGTGTCAGGTGACCTAGAAGGGGGTGTTTGTGTCAGGTGACCTAGAGGGGGGTGTTTGTGTCAGGTGACCTAGAGGGGGGTGTTTGTGTCAGGTGACCTAGAGGGGGGGGTGTTTGTGTCAGGTGACCTAGAAGGGGGTGTTTGTGTCAGGTGACCTAGAGGGGGGTGTTTGTGTCAGGTGACCTAGAGGGGGGTGTTTGTGTCAGGTGACCTAGAAGGGGGTGTTTGTGTCAGGTGACCTAGAGGGGGGTGTTTGTGTCAGGTGACCTAGAGGGGGGTGTTTGTGTCAGGTGACCTAGAGGGGGGTGTTTGTGTCAGGTGACCTAGAGGGGGGTGTTTGTGTCAGGTGACCTAGAGGGGGGTGTTTGTGTCAGGTGACCTAGAGGGGGGTGTTTGTGTCAGGTGACCTAGAGGGGGGTGTTTGTGTCAGGTGACCTAGAGGGGGGTGTTTGTGTCAGGTGACCTAGAAGGGGGTGTTTGTGTCAGGTGACCTAGAGGGGGGTGTTTGTGTCAGGTGACCTAGAGGGGGGTGTTTGTGTCAGGTGACCTAGAGGGGGGGGTGTTTGTGTCAGGTGACCTAGAAGGGGGTGTTTGTGTCAGGTGACCTAGAGGGGGGTGTTTGTGTCAGGTGACCTAGAAGGGGGTGTTTGTGTCAGGTGACCTAGAGGGGGGTGTTTGTGTCAGGTGACCTAGAGGGGGGTGTTTGTGTCAGGTGACCTAGAGGGGGGTGTTTGTGTCAGGTGACCTAGAGGGGGGTGTTTGTGTCAGGTGACCTAGAGGGGGGGGTGTTTGTGTCAGGTGACCTAGAGGGGGGTGTTTGTCTTAGAGGTGCGATAGAGGTGATGGATTGTCCTCACCTGCAGTGTGTGTGTGTGTGTGTCTCTCTCCTCACCTGCTGTGTGTGTGTGTGTCTCTCTCCTCACCTGCTGTGTGTGTGTGTGTCTCTCTCCTCACCTGCTGTGTGTGTGTGTGTCTCTCTCCTCACCTGCAGTGTGTGTCTCTCTCCTCACCTGCAGTGTGTGTGTCTCTCCTCACCTGCAGTGTGTGTCTCTCTCCTCACCTGCTGTGTGTGTGTGTGTCTCTCTCCTCACCTGCTGTGTGTGTGTGTGTCTCTCTCCTCACCTGCAGTGTGTGTCTCTCTCCTCACCTGCAGTGTGTGTGTCTCTCCTCACCTGCAGTGTGTGTCTCTCTCCTCACCTGCTGTGTGTGTGTGTGTCTCTCTCCTCACCTGCTGTGTGTGTGTGTGTCTCCTCACCTGCTGTGTGTGTGTGTGTGTCTCCTCACCTGCTGTGTGTGTGTGTGTGTCTCTCTCCTCACCTGCAGTGTGTGTGTCTCTCTCCTCACCTGCAGTGTGTGTGTGTGTCTCCTCACCTGCTGTGTGTGTGTGTGTCTCTCTCCTCACCTGCTGTGTGTGTCTCTCTCCTCACCTGCTGTGTGTGTGTGTGTCTCTCTCCCCAGGACCCCCAGTGTAAAGTCTGCAAAGAGACTCCTGTCATCCAATCCTCAAAACATCTGTTCCTAGACCTACCCAAGGTATACACACCTAGCCGTGGCACACACACACACACACACACAATCCTGGCCTCCCCATGATACACACACACACCTAGACCTACTCTCTCTCTCTCTCTCTCAGTTGGAGAGTGAGCTGGAGGCGTGGCTGGAGGCTCGACGGCGGCGGGTGATTGGACAGCCAACGCCAAGCAGATCACACGGTCCTGGCTGAGGGACGGTCTGAAGCCACGCTGCATCACCAGAGACCTGCGCTGGGGCACGCCTGTACCCCACCCAGACTTCTCTGACAAGGTACACACACACACGCCTGTACCACACCCAGACTTCTCTGACAAGGTACACACACACACACGCACATGCCTGTACATCAACCCAGAGTACTCTGACAAGGCACACACACTGAGGGTTGGGCTCTGAACACGCGTGTTTCTACCACAGGTGTTCTACGTGTGGTTCGACGCTCCCATTGGCTACCTGTCCATCACGGCCAACTACACCGACCAATGGGAGATGTGGTGGAAGAACCCCAAGCAGGTGCAGTGACTCATCCTCCTTCCATGTTAACCCTCACGTTATAAACAACATGCTGTAGGGGATATATATAAATGTATAAAGTATATATATATATAAACCTCCTGAGTGATGATCTCATGGTGACGTGAGATGAAGTCATCGTGTTGTTCCTGTCCCCACCACCAGGTGGAGCTGTATAACTTCATGGCCAAAGGACAACGTGCCTTTTCACAGTGTGGTGTTCCCCTGCTCTCTGCTGGGCGCCCAGGACAACTACACACTGGTCAACAACCTCATCGCCACGGGTACACAGCACGCACACACACACACACACACAATACCGTACACATACTTGCATACACATGTACGTACAGCCACACACACACATTGACATACACACATACACAAATACATACACTAATTTGGTTACACCCAATTTCACTTTATAGTATGAATTTAAATGAATCGTCTCTCTCTCTTCTCTCTCTTTCTAACTCCTCTCTCTCCTGTATTCCTCACTCTCTCTCTCTCTCTCTAACTCCTCTCTCTCCTGTATTCCTCACTCTCTCTCTAACTCCTCTCTCCCTCCCTCAGAGTACCTGAACTACGAGGACACCAAGTTCTCCAAGAGTCGTGGCGTGGGCGTGTTTGGGGACATGGCGCAGGACACGGGCATCCCGTCGGACGTGTGGCGCTTCTACCTGCTCTACCTGCGTCCCGAGGGCCAGGACTCTGCCTTCTCCTGGGCCGACATGGCCCTGAAGAACAACTCTGAGCTGCTCAACAACCTGGGCAACTTCATCAACAGGTAGGTGGGAAACTACAACTCCCATAATGCTCTAGTTACTAGTTAACTCTCAGGTGGCAGGTTGAGAACTACAGCTACGATAACGCCTGGGTCTAATTCGTGCCTCTCTCTTTTCATCCTCTCCCCCCTCCCCTCCCCCCACTCCTCTCCTCTCCCCCCTCCTCCCCCCTCTCCTCTCCTCTCCCCCCTCCCCGCCTCTCCTCTCCCCCTCCCCCCACTCCTCTCCTCCCTCCTCCCCCCACTCCTCTCCCCCCTTCCTTCCCCCTCTCCTCTCCTTTCCCCCCTCCCCTCCCCGCCTCGCCTCTCCTCTCCCCCCTCCCCTCTCCTCTCCTCTCCCCCGTCCCCTCTCCTCTCCCCCCTCCCCTCTCCTCTCCTCTCCTCTCCTCTCCCGCCTCTCCTCTCCCCCCTCCCCTCTCCCCCCCTCTCTCCTCCCCTCTCCTCCCCGCTCCCCCCCCTCTCCTCTCCCCCCTCCCCTCTCCCCCCTCTCTCCTCCCCTCTCCCTCCCCGCTCCCCCCTCTCCTCTCCCCCCTCTCCTCTCCCCCCTCCCCCTCTCCCCCCCTCTCTCCTCCCCTCTCCTCCCCGCTCCCCCCTCTCCTCTCCCCCCTCCCCTCTCCCCCCCTCTCTCCTCCCTCTCCCTCCCCGCTCCCCCCCTCCTCTCCCCCCTCTCCTCTCCCCCCTCCCCTCTCCCCCCTCTCTCCTCCCCTCTCCTCCCCGCTCCCCCCCTCTCCTCTCCTCTCCCCCGCCTCTCCTCTCCCCCCTCCCCTCTCCCCCCTCTCCCCTCTCCTCTCCCCCCTCCCCTCTCCTCTCCTCTCCCCCCCTCCCCTCTCCCCCCTCTCTCCTCCCCTCTCCTCTCCCCCCTCCCCTCCCCTCTCCTCTCCCCCCTCCCCTCTCCTCTCCTCTCTCCCCCCTCCCCCAGGGCAGGGATGTTTGTGTGTAAGTTCTTCGAGGGCCGTGTGCCTGTGATGCAGCTGCAGCAGCAGGATCTGAGTCTCCTGGCGCAGGTGGGCTGGGAGCTACGACAGTACATCCAGCTGCTGGACAAAGTCAGGTGAGACTGCAGCCCTCACTGCCCTGGTACACCTGCGCTGGTACACCTGCGCTGGTACACCTGCGCTGGTCACCTGCGCTGGTACACCTGCGCTGGTACACCTGCCCTAGTACACCTTAGCTGGTACACCTGCCCTGGTACACCTGCGCTGGTACACCTTAGCTGGTACACCTGCCCTGGTACACCTGCGCTGGTACACCTTAGCTGGTACACCTGCCCTGGTACACCTGCGCTGGTACACCTGCCCTAGTACACCTGAGCTGGTACACTTGCACTGGTACACCTGCGCTGGTACACCTGCCCTAGTACACCTTAGCTGGTACACCTGCCCTAGTACACCTGCCCTGGTACACCTTAGCTGGTACACCTGCCCTGGTACACCTGCGCTGGTACACCTGCGCTGGTACACCTGCCCTGGTACACCTGCGCTGGTACACCTGCCCTGGTACACCTGCCCCTGGTACACCTGCGCTGGTACACCTTAGCTGGTACACCTGCCCTGGTACACCTGCGCTGGTACACCTGCCCTAGTACACCTGAGCTGGTACACCTGCACTGGTACACCTGCGCTGGTACACCTGCCCTAGTACACCTTAGCTGGTACACCTGCCCTAGTACACCTGCCCTGGTACACCTGCCCTGGTACACCTTAGCTGGTACACCTGCCCTGGTACACCTGCCCTGGTACACCTGCGCTGGTACACCTGCGCTGGTACACCTGCCCTGGTACACCTGCGCTGGTACACCTGCCCTGGTACAACCTGCCCCTGGTACACCTGCGCTGGTACACCAACACTCACCAACACTGTTACACTAACACCGTTACACCAGCCCACACTCACCTGCAGTAACACTGTTACACAGACCCAGGCTCGTCACATGACATCACCCTCTTTGAATTGTCCAATCAGGATCCGTGATGCCCTCAAGTGCATCCTCAACATCTCTCGCCACGGTAACCAGTACATCCAAGTCAACTGAGCCCTGGAAAAAGATCAAAGGAGGAGATGCTGACAAGTGAGTCTCTCTTTCTCTGTCTCCCTATCTCTCTCTCTCCCTGTCTCTCCCTCCCTCTCTCTCTCCGTCTCTCCCTCCCTCTCTCTCTCCCTCTCTCTGTCTCTCCCTCCCCCTCTCTCATCTCCCTCTCTCTGTCTCTCTCCCTGTCTCTCTCTGTCTCTCCCTCTCTCTGTCTCTCCCTCCCTCTCCTTCCCTCTCTCTCCCTCCCTCCCTCTCTCTCCCTCTCTCCCTCTGTCTCTCCCTCTCTCTGTCTCTCCCCCTCTGTCTCTCCCTCTCTCTCTCCTTCCCTGTCTTTCTTTCTCTCTTCTCTCACTCTGTCTCTCATCTTCTTCCTGTTTGTACCTCTCTCCTCCCCCCCCCCCCCCCCAGGGAGCGAGCGGGCACGGTGACAGTGTGTC